>NC_041380.1:388132133-388167165 GCF_002162155.2 Triticum dicoccoides
AGAACCGGAACAAAGCATTAGCACATAGTGAATACATGAACTCCTCAAACTACGGTCATCACCGGTAAGTATCCCAATTATTGTCACTTCGGGGTTAATGGATCATAACACATAATAGGTGACTATAGACTTGCAAGATAGGATCAAGAACACTCATATATTGATGAAAACATAATAGGTTCAGATCTGAAATCATGGCACTCGGGTCCTAGTGACAAGCATTAAGCATAGCAAAGTCATAGCAACATCAATCTCATAACATAGTGGAAACTAGGGATCAAAACCTAACAAAACTAACTCGATTACATGATAGATCCCATCCAACCCATCACCGTCCAGCAAGCCTACAATGGAATTACTCACGCACAGCGGGGAGCATCATGAAATTGGTGATGGAGGATGGTTGATGATGACGATGGCGACGGATTCCCCTCTTTGGAGCCCTGAACGGACTCTAGATCAGCCCTCCCGAGAGGTTTTAGGGCTTGGCGGCGGCTCCGTATCATAAAACGCGATGATTTCTTCTCTCTGATTTTTTCTCATCGAAACTCAATATATGGAGGTGGAGTTGGAGTCGGAGAGGCAACATGGGGCCCACGAGGTAGGGGGCGCGCCCTAGGGGGGCAGGCGCGTCCCCCACCCTCATGGCAAGGTGGTGGCCCCCCTGGCCTTCATCTTTGGCAGATATTTTTCTTATTTTCTTAAAAGTGTCTCCGTGAAGTTTCAGGTCATTCCGAGAACGTTTGCTCCTGCACATAAATAATACCATGGTAGTTCTGCTGAAAACAGCGTCAGTCCGGGTTAGTTCCATTCAAATCATGCAAGTTAGAGTCCAAAACAAGGGCAAAAGTCTTTGGGAAAGTAGATACGTTGGAGACGTATCAACTCCCCCAAGCTTAAACCTTTGCTTGTCCTCAAGCAATTCAGTTGACAAACTGAAAGTGATAAAGAAAAACTTTTACAAACTCTGTTTGCTCTTGTTGTTGTAAATATATAAAGCCAACATTCAAGTTTTCAGCAAAGATTATAACTAACCACATTCGCAATAATGCATAGGTCTCAAGTTTACTCATATCAATAGCATAATCAACTAGCGAGCCATAATAGTAAAATTCGGATGACAACACTTTCTCAAAACAATCATAATATGATATAACAAGGTGGTATCTCGCTAGCCCTTTCTGAGACTGCAAAACATAAATGCAAAGCACCTTTAAAGACCAAGGACTGACTAGACATTGTAATTCATGGTAAAAGAGATCCAGTCAAGTCATACTCAATGTAAAGTAACAATAGTGAATGCAAATGACAGCAGTGCTCTCCAACTGGTGCTTTTTAATAAGAGGATGATGACTCAGCATAAAAGTAAATAGATATGCCCTTCGCAGAGGGAAGCAGGGATTTGTAGAGGTGCCAGAGCTCGGTTTTGAAACAGAGGTGAATAATATTTTGAGCGGTATACTTTCATTGTCAACATAACAACCAAGAGATGGCGATATCTTCCATGCTACACACATTATAGGCGGTTCCCAAATAGAATGGTAAAGTTTATGCTCCCCTTCCACCACAAGCATCAATCCATGGCTTGCTCGAAACAACGAGTGTCTCCAACTAACAAGAGTCCCAGGGGGAGTTTTGTTTGCAATTATTTTGATTCAGTTTGCATAAAGCATGGGACTGGGCATCCCGGTGACTAGCCATTTATCTCGTGAGTGAGGAGCGGAGTCCACTCCTCTAGAGAATAACCCTCCTAACATGGAAGATACGGACAGCCCTAGTTGACACATGAGCTATTCGAGCATACAAAATAGGATATTTATTTGAAGGTTTAGAGTTTGGCACATACAAATTTACATGGAACGGCAGGTAGACACCATATATAGGTAGGTATAGTGGACTCATGTGGAATAACTTTGGGGTTTAAGGGATTTGGATGCACCAGCAGTATTCCCGCTTAGTACAGGTGAAGGCTAGCAAAAGACTGGGAAGCGACCAGCTAGAGAGCGACAACAGTCATGAACATGCATCAAAATTAATCAACACTGAATGCAGCATGAGTAGGATATAATCCACCATGAACATAAATATCGTGAATGCTATGTTGATTTTGTTTCAACTACATGCGTGAACATGTGCCAAGTCAAGTCACTTAAATCATTCAGAGGAGGATACCACCCTATCATACCACATCATAACCATTTTAATAGCATGTTGGCATGCAAGGTAAACCATTATAACTCATAGCTAATCAAGCATGGCATAAGAAACTATGATCTCTAGTTGTCATTGCAAACATGTTTATTCATAATAGGCTGAATCAGGAATGATGAACTAATCATATTTACAAAAACAAAAGAGGTCGAGTTCATACCAGCTTTTCTCATCTCAGCCAGTCCGTCATATATCATCATAATTGCCTTTCACTTGCACGATCGAATGATGTGAATAATAATAATAGTGCACGTGCATTGGACTAAGCTGGAATCTGCAGGCATTAAATAAACAGGAGAAGACAAGGCAATATGGGTTCTTTTGTCAGATCAACAATAATGCATATAAGAGCCTCTTCAACAATTTAATTATGGTCTTCCCCTATCGACCCCCAAAGAAAAGAAAAAGAAATAAAACTATTTACACGGAAAGCTCCCAAGAGGCAAAAGAAGAATACGAAATCTTTTTGGGTTTTCTTTTTAATTACTACTACAAGCATGGAAAGTAAACTAATTAAAAGCTACAACTATTTTTTTTGGTTTTTCTTAAGGTTTATTAAACACACAAGAAGAAAGCATAAAAGTAAAATAAACTAGCATCGATGATACAATGAAAAAGTATGAGCACCGACATTTAGCAATGAGTGTGTGAACATAAATGTAGTGTCAGTGGGAAATACGTACTCCCCCAAGCTTAGGCTTTTGGCCTAAGTTGGTCTATGGCCACGGCTTGCCTGGCGGATATCCATAATAATAGTTGTTGGGGTCGTACTGTGATGAGGAAGAAGAAGGCTCAGATTGCCACTAGCTGGCAATCATATCCGGATCCCACTGGTAATTAGACTGTCGTGATGGATCAAATTATGGTTCCGGCTCTGGCTCCTCGGCTGGTGCAGGGTTCTGGTAGGCGTTGATAGCCGTCAACGGAACAAGGTACGTGCCTACAGTCAAATCAAACAAAGAAGGAGCAGGCAAGGTAATAGTCTCATGATGATGTTTATTAAAGAACAATTGATATTTAAGCTCTCCTTCCCTATTCTTAACAATAAAATCATGTGCTACCATACTTTTATACTCTAAATAAACACGAGGCAGCACCTTTTCTTCCTTCTCACAATGCCTAATAGGTATGTTAAAATGTGCAGCTAGGCGTGTAGCATAGATGCCTCCAAAGATGGGGCCCTTGGTACAGTTCAGACTTAACCATTTGGCAATAGTGCTGCCCATACTAAAAGAGTTATCACAGTATAAACCGTGGTGCAAAATAATAGTATCAGGGATACTCAGATTTCCACAGTTTCCGTGACCAATTAAGCAACGACTAGCAAATAATGCAAAGTAGCGTAAAACAGGAAAATGTATGCTAGTGATTCGTGCATCAGAAATCTTCCTTGTTTCCCCTACAGTGATAGTGTTAATAAATCCCTCCACATCATCACGATGTGGTTCTTCTGTCTTGCCCCCAAATGGGACTAAGCAGATCCGACAAAAATCATCAAGTGACATCTCCTTATGCTCATCATATAAATGAAGCTCCACCGTCGGTGGTGAGTTCCTATAATGGAAATGAAAGTTTTGCACAGAGGTATTTGTGAGCAAGAGATACTGATCGCATTGGTGGTGGAGGAAAGCGGTAAGGCCTGCAGTCTGAGCCAATTCATGAAAATCTTCATAATTCCCGGCCGCTCTCAAGAAATCCTCGGAAGGCCATTCACACGCCCGAACCTCTGCGGTGCGAGGCGAATTATACTTAGGCTTCGGTGCCTTCTCCTTCGAGCTTTGGCTCGATGAGCCCCTCAAAAGTCTCCTCATCATTTTCTGAAAAAATCTGAAATTTTTAGTAACTTCAAAATAAAAGTAAACCAAACTCAATAATATTGATAGTAACTACTCCTACAAGTGCCTAGGGCCTATATCATGCATCAAAACTACTTTTGACCATATAAATTTGACATGCAAGCTCAAGAACAGGGTCACCTAAGCAGCAAAAATTTGCAATGAATAAAGCACTAGAACAAAAACTAATTGGACCAATGGAGGAGTCACATACCAAGGAACAATCTCCCCAAGCAGTTTTGTAAGAGGTGCTTTGAGAAAGGAGATCGAAAATGGAAGCAAAACGAGCTTGGACTCGGGTTTGAGCTGGTTATTCGTGTTTGGGGGAGGAAGATGAAGTGTGTGGGTGCAGGAATAAGTGGAGGAGGGCCACCATGGGACCACAAGGCAGGGGGCGCTCCCTAGGGGGGTGGGCGCGCCCTCCACCCTCGTGGGCAGGTGGTTGACCCCCTTGGTGTGTTCTCAGTTCCATAAATCCTCAAATATTCTAGAAAAACCATATTTAATTTTCAGGGCATTTGGAGATCTTTTATTTTTGAGGTATTTTTATATTGCACGGATAATCAGATAACAGACAAAAAAATATTTATATTTATTTTATTTAATATAAATAACAGAAAGTAAATGTGGGGTACAGAAGGTTGTGCCTTCTAGTTTCATCCATCTCATGATCATCAAAAGGAATCCACTAACAAGGTTGATCAAGTCTTGTTAACGAACTCATTCCGAATAACATGGAACCGGAGAAATTTCGAATAACACCATGTTACCTCAACGGGGATATGCACATCCCCAATAATAAGAATATCATATTTCTTCTTGACAGTAGGAAGAGGAAATTCAAAAGCTCCAAATATAATCGACGGAATTTTTCCAATAGAGTTGATACTATGAACTTGAGGTTGTTTCCTCGGAAAGTGTACCGTATGCTCATTACCATTAACATGAAAAGTGAAATTGCCTTTAGTGCAATCAATAACAGCCCATGCAGTATTCAAAAAGGGTCTTCCAAGAATAATAGACATACTATCGTCCTCAGGAATATCAAGAATAACAAAGTCCGTTAAAATAGTAACGTTTGCAACTACAACAGGCACATCCTCACAAATACCGACAGGTATAGCAGTTGATTTATCAGCCATTTGCAAAGATATTGCAGTAGGTGTCGACTTATTCAAATCAAGTCTACGATATAAAGTGAGAGGCATAACACTAACACCGGCTCCAAGATCACATAAAGCAGTTTTAACATAGTTTCTTTTAATAGAGCATGGTATAGTGGGTACTCCTGGATCTCCAAGTTTCTTTGGTATTCCACCCTTAAAAGTATAACTAGCAAGCATGGTGGAAATTTCAGCTTCCGGTATCTTTCTCTTATTTGTAATAATATCTTTCATATACTTAGCATAAGGATTCGTTTTGAGCATATCAGTTAATCGCATACGTAAAAAGATAGGTCTAATCATTTCAGCAAAGTGCTCAAAATCCTGATCATCCTTTTTCCTAGATGGTTTAGGAGGAAAGGGCATGGGTTTCTGAACCCAAGGTTCTCTTTCTTTACCATGTTTCCAAGCAGCAAAGTCTTTCTTATCATAACATTGATTCTTTGATTGTGGGTTATCAAGATCAATAGCAGGTTCAATCTCTATGTCATTATCATTACTAGGTTGAGCATCATCATGAACATTATTATTAACATTATCAGTAGTTTCAGGTTCATTACCAGATTGTGTTTCAGCATCAGAAACAAAAATATCATTTGGATTCTCAGGTGTTTCAACAATAGGATCACTAGAAGCATGCAAAGTCCTATCATTTTTCTTTTTCTTCTTTTTAGAAGAGCTAGGTGCATCTATATTATTTCTCTGAGAATCTTGCTCAATTCTCTTAGGATGGCCTTCAGGATACAAACGTTCCTGAGTCATTCTACCACCTCTATTCATAACTCTAACATCATTATCATTATTCTTATTATTCAATTCATTGAGAAAATCATTTTGAGCTTTAAGTACTTGTTGTACTTGAGTGGTAACCATAGAAGCATGTTTACTAATAAGTTTATGTTCACCTTTGACATTAGCCATATAATCACCCAAGTGTCCAAGCATATTTGAATTGTATTTTAATTGTCTACCAAAATAAGCATTAAAATCTTCTTGCTTAGCCATAAATTTATCAAACTCATCTAAGCATGGGCTAGCAATTTTAGTAAATGGGATTACAGCTTTATCATATCTATAGAGAGAATTTACCTCTACTACCTGTGTCGGGTTATCAAGACCATGAGTTTCTTCAATAGGTAAAGGATTAAGATTATATGTTTCTTCAACAGACGGTAAATTAAGACCATGTATTTCTTCAATAGGAGGTAAATTCTTAACATCTTCAGCTTTAATACCTTTCTCTTTCATAGATTTCTTTGCCTCTTGCATATCTTCAGGACAGAGAAATAGAATACCCCTCTTCTTCGGAGTTGGTTTAGGAATAGGCTCATGAATTGGATCCGGAGGTGTCCAATTATTTTCATTTGTCAACATATTATTCAATAGAATTTCAGCTTCATACGGTGTTCTTTCCCTGAAAACAGAACCAGCACAACTATCCAGGTAATCTCTGGAGGCATCGGTTAGTCCATTATAAAAGATATCAAGTATTTCATTTTTCTTAAGAGGATGATCAGGCAAAACATTAAGTAATTGGAGAAGCCTCCCCCAAGCTTGTGGGAGACTCTCTTCTTCAATTTGCACAAAATTATATATATCCCTTAAAGCAGCTTGTTTCTTATGAGCAGGGAAATATTTAGCAGAGAAGTAATAAATCATATCCTGGGGACTACGCACAAAACCAGGATCAAGAGAATTAAACCATATCTTAGCATCACCCTTTAATGAGAATGGAAATATTTTAAGGATGTAAAAGTAACGAGTTCTCTGATCTTTAGTGAACAGGGTAGCTATATCATTCAGTTTAGTAAGATGTGCCACAACAGTTTCAGATTCATAACCATGAAAAGGATCAGATTCAACCAAAGTAATTATATCAGGATCAACAGAGAATTCATAATCCTTATCAGTAACAAAGATAGGTGAAGTAGCAAAAGCAGGGTCAGTTTTCATGCTAGCATTTAGAGATTGCTTACTCCATTTAGCTAGTAATTTTTTAAGTTCAGTTCTATTTCTGCAAGCTAAAATGGCTAAAGAAGCATCTTGATCAAATACATAACCCTTAGGAATAGCAAGTGGTTCTTCATCATCACTTTCATCAGTATCATTAGATTCAATATTTTCAATTTCTTTAGCCCTAGCAAGTTTTTCATCAAGAACATCACTAAGTGGCATAGTAGTATCAGGCATAGAGGTAGTTTCATCATAAGTATCATGCATATCAGAAGTGGCAGCATCAATAACATGCGCCATATCAGAACGAATAGCAGAAGCAGGTGTAGGTGTCGCAAACTAACTCATAACAGAAGGTGAATCACGTGCAGAGCTAAATGGCAGTTCCTTACCTCCCCTCGTAGTTAAGGGATAGATCTTGGTTTTTGGATCTCTCAAGTTCTTCATAATGATAAGCAGATATATATCCCAAGTGACTCAAAGAATAGAGCTATGCTCCCTGTCAACGGCGCCAGAAAATGGTGTTGATAACCCACAAGTATAGGGTATCGCAACAGTTTTCGAGGGTAGAGTATTCAACCCAAATTTATTGATTCGACACAAGGGGAGCCAAAGAATATTGTCAAGTATTAGCAACTGAGTTGTCAATTCAACCACACCTGGAAACTTAATATCTGCAGCAGAGTGTTCAGTAGAAAAGTAATATGATAGTAGTGATAATGGTAGCAAAAGGTAACAGTGGTAAAAGTAATGTTTTTGGTATTTTGTAGTGATGATAGCAATAACAACGGAAAAGTAAATAAGCGAAGAACAATATATGGAAAGCTCGTAGGCAATGGATCGGTGATGGAGAATTATGCCGGATGCGGTTCATCATGTGACAGTCATAACCTAGGGTGACATAGAACTAGCTCCAGTTCATTGATATAATGTAGGCATGTATTCCGAATATAGTCATACGTGCTTATGGAAAAGAACTTGCATGACATCTTTTGTCCTACCCGCCCGTGGCAGCGGGGTCCTTATGGAAACTAAGGGATATTAAGGCCTCCTTTTAATAGAGAGCCGGAACAAAGCTTTAACACATAGTGAATACATGAACTCCTCAAACTACGGTCATCACCGATAAGTATCCTGATTATTGTCACTTCAGGGTTAAAGGATCATAACACATAATAGGTGACTAGACTTGCAAGATAGGATCAAGAACACTCATATATTGATGAAAACATAATAGGTTCAGATCTGAAATCATGGCACTCGGGCCCTAGTGACAAGCATTAAGCATAGCAAAGTCATAGCAACATCAATCTCAGAACATAGTGGACACTAGGGATCAAACCCTAACAAAACTAACTCGATTACATGACAGATCCCATCCAACCCATCACCGTCCAACAAGCCTACGATGGAATTACTCACGCACGGCGGTGAGCATCATGAAATTGGTGATGGAGGATGGTTGATGATGACAATGGCGACGGATTCCCCTCTCCGGAGCCCCGAACGGACTCCAGATCAGCCCTCCCGAGAGGTTTTAGGGCTTGCCGGCGGCTCCATATCGTAAAACGTGATGATTTCTTCTCTCTGATTTTTTCACATCGAAACTCAATATATGGAGGTGGAGTTGGAGTCGGAGAGGCAAAAGGGGGCCCACGAGGTAGGGGAGCGCCCTAGGGGGGCAGGCGCACCCCCACCCTCGTGGCAAGGTGGTGGGCCCCCTGGCCTTCATCTTTGGCTGGTATTTTTCGTATTTTCTGAAAAGTGTCTCCGTGAAGTTTCATGTCATTCCGAGAACGTTTGCTCCTGCACATAAATAGCACCATGGTAGTTCTGCTAAAAATAGCGTTAGTCCGGGTTAGTTCCATTCAAATCATGCAAGTTAGAGTCCAAAACAAGGGAAAAGTGTTTCGAAAAGTAGATACGTTGGAGACGTATCAAAGATGGACATGTCGGACATGTCCCGTGTTTTTGGCGCGAGGTGCTCGATTTTGCAGAATGGGGAGAGTAGAGTCTCGGTGGCTGAACGGTGCCAGGCGTGGTCCGGGACACCGAACAACTCGAGTGATACGAGGAACCGCGCCTTCACCGGCTCGGACCCTGCGGTCCGGCCGCATGGGTGGAAGATGAGACGGAAGCGGGGCATGCGCACCCGGGTGGTGGAGACGCGGGCGCGGAGCGAGGGGTCGGTGAAGCGGACGAGGAAGTCCTCCGGAGCGTGCTGGTGGACCGAGAAGTCGCCGTCGACAAGGCTACACTGGGAGCGAAGGGCCTCAACAATCTCCTCGTGAGAAACACCAGTGCGCCGGCCCGCGACGATGACCAGGAGCGCGCGCTCGGCGTCGATGACCTCCTAGGAGCGGGGCAGGTAGCACACAGCCGCATCTGGGCGGGAAGCGGGGTGGCCGGAGAGTGGGGTGGCGACGGAGGAGCCAACCGAGGCTGGCGAGGAGGGGCGCGAGGACGTCGCATGCGCCATGGTCACCGGCGAGGGGTCATCGAGCAGGCCCGTCGCGGTCCACCAGGAGGACGCGGGGGAAGCCGACGAGGGGCGCTGGCTGGCGGTGCATGCCTGCCCGGAGGACGCGGGGGTGAGTAGCCCGGACGAGGAGCGGGTGGACGCCGCCGAGCCAGCCGACACCGGGCGGACGCCGGCCGTCGACGGGGAGGGGACGCGACGCCGGAGAGGAGGGGGGAGCGGCTGTCTATGGAGGAAGGGGCGGCACGGGGGAGATGGCACTGCTTAGCGATGTGGCCGAAAAAACGATACCTTGCGCAGCGGATGTCCTTCCGACACTCTGAACGAGGGTGGGCCTCGAGGCTGCGCGAGCAGTCCCCCTCGCGCAGCCAGGAGGGGCGGGGCGAGGGCGCTTGCGGCCCCGAGCGACCTGCCATGCGTCGTGCGAGCCCGCCGCGTCCGTCGGCATCTGGCAGATCTCGGAGCGGACTGGGGGGCGAGCGGCAGGCGGCGAGGGGCGCGCAACAGGCGGGGAGGACGAGTGTCGCGTCACCGATAGGGGAGACGAGCCGTGGGGCTCCGGAGCCGGCGGGCGGCACAGGGCCTGGCGGTAGGAGAGAGGGGATCCCTCGGCGGAGGGGCTGGACTCGAGCCAGTGATCCTCACGGGAGCGCCCGATGGCGAGGGGGAGGGGAGGGGGAGGGGGAGGGAGCCATGAGGGCGAGCTGGGCGGCGCGGTCGGAGTGGCCGACGCCATGGGCGGTGGACGCCGGGGCCGGAGTGGCTGCCGGCGTGGGAGCGAGGAGCGCGGTGGAGCGTATGGATGGCCTCTTGGTCATCCTTCTAAGCTGATCGAATCTTTTCCAACAATGTGGACTGAACCTCCAATGCTGCAGCAAAACCTTTAGGGACTATCTCCAAACGTAGCTCCCTAAGATCTTCTACCAACTCCTTTGGCATTCCTCCGCTTACGAGGGTGTTGACGTAAGTCTTCCGGCTCAAAGCGTCTGCTACGACATTTGCCTTGCCTGGATGATAGTGCAACTTCATATCATAATCTTTTATGAGCTCCAGCCATCTCCTGTGCCTGAGGTTCAACTCCTTATGAGTAAAAATGTACTTCAAACTCTTGTAATCCGTGTACACATCACAATGGTTTCCGATCAGAAAATGTCTCCAGGTCTTGAGCGCATGCACTACAGCTCCTAACTCCAAATCATGCGTGGCATAATTCAATTCATGCGGTTTAAGTTGTCGTGAGGCATACGAAACAACCCTTCCGTCTTGCATAAGTACTCCTCCAAGTCCTAAGTGAGAGGCGTCACAATACACTTGGAAATCCTTGCGTATATTTGGCAGAATCAGCACTGGGGCTATAGTCAAACATTTCTTCAACTCCTAGAAACTTGCTTCACATTCTTCAGTCCAATGGAACTTGATGTCGTTCTTCAACAACGCCGTCATGGGCTTTGAAATCTTAGACAAATTCTCAATAAATTTGCGATAGTATCCCACGAGTCCAAGAAAACTACGGATCTCTCCAACCGAGGTGGGTGCCAACCACTCAGTGATTGATTTAACCTTGGTAGGGTCCACTGCTATACCTTCTCCTGATATAACATGTCCAAGAAATCCAACTTCCTTCAACCAAAACTCACATTTGCCGAACTTGGCATATAACTGATGTTCCCTGAGCTTCTCAAGAACTAACCGCAAATGCTCCTAATGTTCCTCTTCATTCTTTGAGTATACTAAAATATCATCAATGAACACCACGACAAACTTATCCAAGAACTCCATGAACACCTTGTTCATCATACTCATGAAATAGGCGGGGGCATTAGTCAATCCAAATGACATAACAGTATACTCATATAGCCCATACCTTGTGGTGAACGTTGTTTTGGGTATATCTTTTTCCCTAATATTCAGCTGGTGGTAACCTGATCACAGGACGATCTTCGAGAACACCTTTGCTCCTTGCAGCTGGTCAAACAAATCATTGATAATCGGCAATGGGTACTTATTCTTGATCGTTACTTCATTCAATGCCCGATAATCAACAACCATTCTTAGGGACTTAACCTTCTTCTCAACCAACAGCACTTGGGCTCCCCATGGTGATGAGCTCTGTCGAATGTAACCTTTCTCCAGTAACTCCTTAATCTGTTTCTTGATCTCCTCCAGATCATTTGCGGGCATCCGGTATGGTCTGTTTGATATTGGCTCGGTGCATGGTAATAGCTCTATCAAAAACTCTAGGTCTCGATTTGGCGGCATGCCTTGTAACTCCTCTGGAAATACATCCGGGTAATCCTTCACGACAGGCACTTCCTCCTGAACAACTCCCGTGAGAGAATGTACTTGGGTTCTCCTTGGCGAATGCCTGGATACATACTTGATCCTTTTTCCCTCCAGGGTGGTGAGAAAAATCGACTTACTCGCGCAATCGATGTTTCCCCCATACATCAATAGCCAATCCATTCCTAGTATCACATCCAATCCTTGTGACTCCAAAATTGTCAGGTCTAAGGGGAAAACATGGCTTCCAATGGTCAATGGCATCTGAAAACATCCTTGACTTGCCATATAATAGGCTCCTGGCGAACTTACTAACATGGGTGTCCTAAGTACTTAGTGGGCAACTTATACTTATCCATGAATCCGCTTGATATGTATGAATGCGATGCACCAGTATCGAAAAGAACAATTGCAGTAAACGACATAACAAAAAAACTTACCGATAACTACATCAGGCTGCTCCTCAACTTCCTCCATGTTCACGTGGTTCACTTGTCCCCTATTGAAATGGTTGGGCTTCTTCCCAGTGCTTCCATTGCCATTGCCGTTCTTCAATTCTGGACAATCGTTGGCGTAGTGCCCAGTCTTCCCGCACTTGAAACAAGTAATGCGACTTTGATCCTTCTTGGCGGGTGTGGCTGGGTTAGAGCGGTTCTTATTGCTGCTTGCTCCATTCCCATTACCATTTCTTGGGCCATTATGATTATGGGAACTTCCTCCATTGTGACTATGGCCTCCATGGTTATGGACAAGTCCTCCCGAGTTCGGGGTGAGACGGTGCTTCTGCTGAGCTCCAGAATTGTACTTCCCCTATCCGTACTTCCTCTTGCGATTCTCAATCTGCTGCTGCTTCCATTCAATCATAAGAGCCTTGTCTACCAACTCCTGGTAGTTGTTGAATGTTGCCACCATCAACTGCATGCTCATCTCATCATTTAGCCCTTCCATAAACTTCTCCTGCTTCGCGGCGTCTGTGGCCACATCATCTGGGGCATAATGAGATAGCTTACTAAACTCATCTACGTACTGAGCCACAATATGATTTCCCTGGCGCAAGTTGCGAAACTCATGCTTCTTCATGCATATAGGTCCAGTGGATACGTGGGCTGTGCGGAATGCTTGCTGAAACCGCCCCCAAGTGACATTGGCTATAGGAAAAGTGGTAGTGTAATTCTCCCACCATGCGGCTACTGGTCCATCCAATTGGTGTGCGGCAAAACAGACCTTCTCCGTATCTGTGCAACCTGCGATGGTCAACTCCCTTCCTATCATGCGCAGCCAATCATCAGCAACTATGGGCTCGGTGCTACTGGAAAACACCGGCGGCTGCAGCCTTAGAAAACGGGCTAAGTTGTCAACTGGAGGTGGTGGCGGTGGGTTATTGTTGTTGTTGTTGTTGCCTTGGTTCTGAACTAACATCTGCATCAAGGTATTCTACTGCTGGATCAACTGAGTGAGCTCCGATGGGAAAGCGAAACCGGAGTCATGTCTCAGAGGCATCTGTTGGGTTTAGGGGGAAGAGTTTAGAATAGAATGAGGTCTAGTGAGAAAGCACTACCCATATGCACATGAGACAAACACAATCATATCATATCACTCAATCAATCAAGCAAGGGCATACAGACGGTCTAGAACTATCGTTAAAAGTGCTCGGACAGCTACTATATACACGGGGGAAAACTACTAGTCATATGGTGGTCATCTAGAAATATTGCTCGGTGGAAGACTCCATGATTTCTGCTCAAGCTTCGTCTTCATAGTCATCATCACTATCGTCGGGGTCGGGGTCGGTGTCGTCGATGATGATGTAGTTCTCCGAACAAGTGGAATCGTCGTCCTCTCCTCCTGGCGCGGGGTCTCCCATGAAAACTCCTAGCTTCCTTGTTAGCTCGTCATTCTTCTCCACTAGTACGATGATTTCCTCCTCATAATCGCCGTGTGTAGCCTTGAGTTCCTCTTCTAGCTCGGCGATCCTAGTCATTGCCTTCTGCAGATCCATCATGCTTGCGCACATCTGGTTCTCCTGGCGTCGAATGTGCTCGTTTAACTCCTGGATGAATGCTGCAATGGATCTATCCCTCCTGGTGCTGATCATCTCCCATTGCTCGTCTCGGCGCCCACATATCTGGTATATAGTGTCCTTCAACTCTTGTTTGTAGACTTCTCCAATACGTCCCATAGCAATGTGGGCTGCCATGCTCTTGCCTAGACTCTAGGTGGGTGCATCAAAGGAAAACTCTATAAGATCCGTAACTTGCGTGAATGTCCTTCCTGGAACTTGAACTCGAATCATCCAGCGCTCCTCTTCTGGTAAATGGCGTTATAGGTCCCGGTGAAGCTTGGTATTCCAATGTTCAGGTACCTAGTGACTTCCTTCAAGTGTCGTCCAAAAGGTGTGTCTTCATCCGGTTGTGCAATCTTGTTCCTCGTGTCCGCCATCCTGAAGAGTAGAAAATGAAGAGGAGTCAGAAATGAGTAGCGAAGAGTGACCAATGGCTTTTCTTAGTGGTCGTGTCCTACATTCAGCGTGTGCTCTGATACCATCTTGTATGACCCAACCTCAAACGGTCAAGTCTCTGTGCCTCAGTGTCATCCTTGGATCGGTAATGCTGACACACACAGTTCTCGAAGGATTTATAATAGAGTAGCAATCACACACTTATTACATCAAATGACTTAAAAGAGAACGTATTACAATAAATATGGCTTAAGGCCATCTAAAATGATAACAGCGGAAGACTTGGAAGATAAAGTGAGTCCATCAACTCCAACGGCATAACTGAGTGCATGACAAACAACCTATCGCGTCTTACTCCTCGTCTGAAAAGTCTGCAACATAATACGTTGCAGCCCGAAAACGGGTCAGCACATGGAATATGCTGGCAATGTAACACAGTAGAGCAATGAATAGATAAATGCTATCACTACATGCAGATATGGCTGGTGGAGGCTCTATGGTTATATGGTTTTTGCGAAAAGCCAATTTTCCCTACAAGAAAGGAATATATTTTATTTAACTATCATGGTAGTTGAAACATTGAGAAAGGTACACCCATATCAATCCCAATTAAAAGTAATTATCATCCCAAAAAATTAAATTAGAGTGATGAGATACAGTAGGATAATCCAAGTACTAGACACTCAAGATGTCCATAACCGGGTACACGGCTAACCATGATTAGTTTGTACACTCTGCAGAGGTTTGCGCACTTTTCCCCACAAGACTCGATCTCCTCCGTTGTATTTCTCACACTGCATGCTGTTTGAGAAACGGATGACCGAGACACAGTCTTTCAGAAGCATTAACTCCTTACTCTGGGTGGACAGTTACACCTACTTTCCCTCTACATCTGCTAGCCCACCACTGAAAGAGGTCACACAACATACTCAACTATGCCAGAGCCCATAATGGCTTGTGGCTGCACACGAAAGTTTCTGGCATGAATAATCTTTTGATCCCTTTGTGCCTGGGTGGCGGACCGTAGGAGGATCATACGGTATATCCCCGGGATCTCCTAGGACAACACTGGTATATCCCTAGGTGCCCAAAACAAGCAATCCACCCAGATGTGTATTAAAGTTGCCACCTTAAGTTGAACCATTAATTAAAAATCTCACATCTGTCATGGATACACTCAAACCCAATCCATGTCTATGAGCATAGCATAGCAATATAAGCATAACGTAGAAGTAACTCCCAGGGTTTGATAATAAAATAGGGCAATAGGTTCTACCTCATCATCTACTTCCCAATACCCACAAGTTAATCACATCCTAATCATGCAACGTTTGGGGATTGGAACTAATGCATAAAAACTGGGTATGAAAGAAGTATGATCAATGTGTTACTTGTCTTGCTGATGATCCACAAAACCTACAGACTCGTAGTAGCATGCTTTGCACTCTGGGTGTTCTATCGCAAACAAACAATAGCATACATAAGCAACCAAGCAAAGATGCACGGGTTAATAACAAATAAGAAGATCTAACCAGAAAGTTCAACTGAAGATCTCCCGTTTGCAAAAAGAATCAAATCAAACGGAGCAACGAAACACAAACTGCGAAAGAAACAAGATCTTATTACTAAACTGGACTAAAGTCAAATTTTATAGTACCAAAATCTTGTTCAAGTTGGTTAAACAGAAAGAGGGTTTCGAGACGAAGATCCAAGCACTTGAATCGCCTGATTCCGATAAACGAGCGAAAAGATAAACTAAAACAAAAATCGGGTCAGAAATCGCGATTGAAAATAATCGCGAAAAACCCTAGAAAAAGAAAAACTGATAAACAAGCTAACGAACGAACGTTCCTGTCTGCGGTTAACAGGTGAAAACCGTTCGTTAAAACGAATGTACGAACGGGCGTTCGCTAAATAACTAAACCGGGAGTATAAAATAAAACCGATTTAAATAAAATAACCGAGGGTTTAAAAAAACCATACTGTTTTCTAATGAAAACCGGCAGCTACATCAAGATGCGTGACGACGGTGGCGGTGGCAGGCAACTCCGGTGAGGCGGCGTCCGGCGGCGGCGAGCGGCGGCGGGTGGCTGCAGTGGCTCGCGGATCGAGGCGCGCGACGGCTGGCGGCTAGGGTTCGGGAGGCGCGGGTGCTAGGCTGGGGCGGCTCGGCGCCTCGGGCTTTAAAGGCCCGGCCGGGTGAGTGTCCCAGGCATACACGGCCCGGTAAGGTCGATTCGTTTTTTATAACAATCCGACAATTACAACTACTTTCCCTCTACATCTGCTAGCCCACCACTGAAAGAGGTCATACAACATACTCAACTATGCCAGAGCCCATAATGGCTTGTGGCTGCACACGAAAGTTTCTGGCATGAATAATCTTTTGATCCCTTTGTGCCTGGATGGCGGACCATAGGAGGATCATACGGTATATCCCCGAGATCTCCTAGGACAACACTGGTATATCCCTAGGTGCCCAAAACAAGCAATCCACCCAGATGTGTATTAAAGTTGCCACCTTAAGTTGAACCATTAATTAAAAATCTCACATCTGTCATGGATACACTCAAACCCAATCCATGTCTATGAGCATAGCATAGCAATATAAGCATAACGTAGAAGTAACTCCCAGGGTTTGATAATAAAATAGGGCAATAGGTTCTACCTCATCATCTACTTCCCAATACGCACAAGTTAATCACATCCTAATCATGCAACGTTTGGGGATTGGAACTAATGCATAAAAACTGGGTATGAAAGAAGTATGATCAATGTGTTACTTGTCTTGCTGATGATCCACAAAACCTACAGACTCGTAGTAGCATGCTTCGCACTCTGGGTGTTCTATCGCAAACAAACAATAGCATACATAAGAAACCAAGCAAATATGCACGGGTTAATAACAAATAAGAAGATCTAACCAGAAAGTTCAAATGAAGAACTCCCGTTTGCAAAAAGAATCAAATCAAACGGAGCAACGAAACACAAACTGCGAAAGAAACAAGATCTGATTACTAAACTGGACTAAAGTCAAATTTTACAGTACCAAAATCTTGTTCAAGTTGGTTAAACAGAAAGAGGGTTTCGAGACGAAGATCCAAGCACTTGAATCGCCTGATTCCGATAAACAAGCGAAAAGATAAACTAAAACAAAAATCGGGTCAGAAATCGCGATTGAAAATAATCGCGAAAAACCCTAGAAAAAGAAAAACTGATAAACAAGCTAACGAACGAACGTTCCTGTCTGCGGTTAACAGGTGAAAACCGTTTGTTAAAACGAATGTACGAACGGGCGTTCGCTAAATAACTAAACCGGGAGTATAAAATAAAACCGATTTAAATAAAATAACCGAGGGTTTAAAAAAACCATACTGTTTTCTAATGAAAACCGGCAGCTACATCAAGATGCGTGACGACGGTGGCGGTGGCAGGCAACTCCGGTGAGGCGGCGTCCGGCGGCGGCGAGCGGCGGCGGGTGGCTGCAGTGGCTCACGGATCGAGGCGCGCGACGGCTGGCGGCTAGGGTTCGGGAGGCGCGGGTGCTAGGCTGGGGCGGCTCGGTGCCTCGGGCTTTAAAGGCCCGGCCGGGTGAGTGACCCAGGCATACACGGCTCGGTAAGGTCGATTAGTTTTTTATAATAATCCGACAATTACAACTACTTTCCCTCTACATCTGCTAGCCCACCACTGAAAGAGGTCATACAACATACTCAACTATGCCAGAGCCCATAATGGCTTGTGGCTGCACACGAAAGTTTCTGGCATGAATAATCTTTTGATCCCTTTGTGCCTGGGTGGCGGACCATAGGAGGATCATACGGTATATCCCCGGGATCTCCTAGGACAACACTGGTATATCCCTAGGTGCCCAAAACAAGCAATCCAGCCAGATGTGTATTAAAGTTGCCACCTTAAGTTGAACCATTAATTAAAAATCTCACATCTGTCATGGATACACTCAAACCCAATCCATGTCTATGAGCATAGCATAGCAATATAAGCATAACATAGAAGTAACTCCCAGGGTTTGATAATAAAATAGGGCAATAGGTTCTACCTCATCATCTACTTCCCAATACGCACAAGTTAATCACATCCTAATCATGCAACGTTTGGGGATTGGAACTAATGCATAAAAACTGGGTATGAAAGAAGTATGATCAATGTGTTACTTGTCTTGCTGATGATCCACAAAACCTACAGACTCGTAGTAGCATGCTTCGCACTCTGGGTGTTCTATCGCAAACAAACAATAGCATACATAAGCAACCAAGCAAAGATGCACGGGTTAATAACAAATAAGAAGATCTAACCAGAAAGTTCAACTGAAGAACTCCTGTTTGCAAAAAGAATCAAATCAAACGGAGCAACGAAACACAAACTGCGAAAGAAACAAGATCTGATTACTAAACTGGACTAAAGTCAAATTTTACAGTACCAAAATCTTGTTCAAGTTGGTTAAACAGAAAGAGGGTTTCGAGACGAAGATCCAAGCACTTGAATCGCCTGATTCCGATAAACGAGCGAAAAGATAAACTAAAACAAAAATCGGGTCAGAAATCGCGATTGAAAATAATCGCGAAAAACCCTAGAAAAAGAAAAACTGATAAACAAGCTAACGAACGAACGTTCCTGTCTGCGGTTAACAGGTGAAAACCGTTCGTTAAAACGAATGTACGAACGGGCGTTCGCTAAATAACTAAACCGGGAGTATAAAATAAAACCGATTTAAATAAAATAACCGAGGGTTTAAAAAAGCATACTGTTTTCTAATGAAAACCGGCAGCTACATCAAGATGCGTGACGACGGTGGCGGTGGCAGGCAACTCCGGTGAGGCGGCGTCCGGCGGCGGCGAGCGGCGGCGGGTGGCTGCAGTGGCTCACGGATTGAGGCGCGCGACGGCTGGCGGCTAGGGTTCGGGAGGCGCGGGTGCTAGGCTGGGGCGGCTCGGCGCCTCGGGCTTTAAAGGCCCGGCCGGGTGAGTGTCCCAGGCAGACACGGCCCCGTAAGGTCGATTCGTTTTTTATAATAATCCGACATGCAGAAAAACAAAGGAAAGAAATACTAAACGGACTCCAAAATTCCTAAAATAAATTTTCCCTGTCCTCTAGAAATACACCGGACAAGGTGAACATTTACTTGGGCCTCTAATGCAATTTTGAAAAATGCAAATTTTTCCTAATTCAAATAAAATAGAAATAAAACTCCAAATAAAAATATAAATTGATTTTAATATTTCCCCCCAATATTTCATTTATTTTGGAGAAGTCATATTATCTCCTCTCGTATATTTTGATATGAAATATTCTCGGGGAGAAGAATTAATTAAAACCAAGGTGATCCTTGTTTCCATATTTGATAAAATTCAAATATGACTAACGGTGAAATCCCCAACTCTCTCCGAGGGTCCTTGAGTTGCTTAGAATTTCGAGGATCGTAAAACAGAAATGCAATAAAATATGGTATGCATGAATGACCTATGCATAGTATTCCAAATTGAAATTTTGGGATGTTACAGTGCTCTGAAAGATATAAGTGAAGCACTAGAGCAAAAACTATATAGCTCAAAAGATATAAGTGAAGCACATAGAGTATTATAGTAAATTTCCATTCATGCGTGTCTCTCTCAAAAGGTGTGTACAGCAAGGATAATTGTGGTAAACTAAAAATCAAAGACTCAAATCATACAAGACGCTCCATGCAAAACACATATCATGCGCTGAATAAAAATATAGCTCCAAGTAAAGTTACCGATGAACGAAGACAAAAGAGGGGTTGCCTTCCGGGGCATCCCCAAGCTTAGGCTTTTTAGTGGCCTTGGATTTACCTTGGGGTGCCTTGGGCATCCCCAAGCTTAGGCTCTTGCCACTCCTTGTTCCATAATCCATCAAATCTTTACCCAAAACTTGAAAACTTCACAACACAAAACTTAACAGAAAATCTGGTGAGCTCCGTTAGCGAAACAAAACAAAACACCACTTCAAGGTACTGTAATGAACTCATTATTTATTTATATTGGTGTTAAACCTACTATATTCCAACTTTTCCATGGTTTATAAAATCCATTACTAGCCATAGTCTCATCAGAATAAGCAAACAACACATGAAAAACAGAATCTGTTAAAAACAGAACAGTCTGTAGTAATCTGTAACTAACGCAAACTTCTGAAACCCAAAAAATTCTAAAATAAATTGGTGGACGTGAGGAATTTATCTATTAATTGTTGGGGAACATAGCAATAATTCAAAAAAATTCCTACGTGTCACCAAGATCAATCTAGGAGATACTAGCAACGAGAGAGAGGGAGTGCATCTTCATAACCCTTGAAGATGGCTAAGCGGAAGCGTTACAAGAACGCGGTTGGTGGAGTCGTACACATAGCGATTCAGATCGCAGTCAATTCCGATCTAAGCGCCGAACAACGGCGCCTCTGCATTCAATACACATACAGCCCGGGGATGTCTCCTCCTTCTTGATCCAGCAAGGGGATAGGAGAAGTTGAGGGAGAACTCCGACAGCACGATGGCGTGGTGGTGATGGAGCTCGTGGTTCTTCGGCAGGGCTTCGCCAAGCGCTATGGAGGAGGAGGAGGTGTAGGAGAGGGGGAGGGGCTTCGCCAGGGGAAGGGCGTGGCTGCCCTCTCTCTCCCTCATTATATATAGGGGGAAGGGGTGGAGGAGATGCCCTAGGGTTCCCTATGGGAGGGGCGTCGGCCACAGGGGAAACCCTAGATGGGTTTGGGTGCCCCCACCCCTAGGAAACTTGCCCCCCAAGGTGGGAGGGTTGGCTTCCCTAGGGGAGGCGCCCCCACCTATCAAAGTTACGTGAGATGGGGTGGGAGGGGCGCTCAGCCCCTTACTGAGCTGATGTGCACTCTCCCCTTGGCCCATAAGGCCCCCCAACGCTTCCCGGGGCCTCCGAAACCCCTTTCGGACATGCTGGTCGTCACCCGGTACCCCCAGAACAATTCCGGACTCCAATACCCTTCGTCCAATATATCAATCTTCACCTCCGGACCATTCCGGAACTCCTCGTCATGTCCGGGATCTCATTCGGGACACCGAACAACCTTCGGTAACCACATAGTATTTCCCATAACAACTCTAGCATCACCGAACCTTAAGTGTGTAGACCCTATGGGTTCGGGAACCATGCAGACATGACCAAGACATCTCTCCATCCAATAACGAAGAGCGGGATCTGGATACCCATATTGGCTCCCAAATGTTCCACGATGATATCATTGGATGAACCACGATGTCGGGGATTCAACCAATCCCGTATACAATTCCTTTTGTCTATCGGTATGTTACTTGCCTGAGATTCGATCGTCGGTATCCCCATACCACATTTAATCTCATTACCGGCAAGTCTCTTTACTCATTCCATAACACATGATCCCATGACCAACTCCTTAGTCACATTGAGCTCATTATGATGATGCATTACCGAGTGGGCCCAGAGATACCTCTCCGTCATACGGAGTGACAAATTCCAGTCTCGATTCGTGCCAACCCAACAGACACTTTTGATGATACCTGTAATGCACCTTTATAGCCACCCAGTTATGTTGTGACGTTTGGTACACCCAAAGCATTCCTATGGTATCTGGGAGTTGTAAAATCTCATGGTCTAAGGAAATGATACTTGACATAAGAAAAGCTTTAGCAAAAGAACTTCACGTTCTTGTGCTACGCTTAAGATTGGGTCTTGTCCATCACATCATTCTCCTAATGATGTGATACCGTTATCAATGACATCCAATGTCCATGGTCAGGAAACCATGACCATCTATTGATCAACGAGCTAGTTTACTATAGGCTTACTAGGGACACATTATGATCTATGTATTCACACATTTATTACGGTTTCCGGTTAATACAATTATAGCATCAACAATAGACAATTATAATGAACAAGTAAATATAATAATAACCATTTTATTATTGCCTCTAGGGCATATTTCCAACAGTCTCCCACTTGCACTAGAGTCAATAATCTAGTTTACATCGTTATGTGATTAACACTCATAGTTTACATCGCCAAGTGACTAACACCCGAAGAGTTTACTAGATTCAATAATCTAGTTCACATCGCCATGTTATGAACACCCAAGAGTTTAGTAGAGTCAATAATCTAGTTCACATCACCATGTGATTAACACTCAATGAGTTCTAGGGTTTGATCATGTCATGCTTACGAGAGAAGTGTCAGTCAACGGGTCTACAACATTCATATCAGTGTGTTCTTCGCAAATCTCGATTTCATATTGTAGATGTTGCTACTATGATCCACTTGGAGCTTTTCCAAATGGTTGCTCCACTATACGTATCCGGTTTGCTACTCAGAGTCATCCGGATAGGTGTTAAAGCTTGCATCAACGTAACCCTTTACGCCAAACTCTTTATCACCTCCATAACCGAGAAACATTTCCTCATTCCTAAGGACAATTTTGACCGCTGTCCAATGATCCACTCCTGGATCACTCTTGTACCCCCTTGCCAGACACGTGGCAAGGCACATCGCGGTACACAGGATGGCATATCGTATAGAGCCTATGGCTAAGGCATAGGGGATGACTTTCGTCCTTTCTCTTTCTTTTGTCGTGGTCGAGCTTCAAGTCTTAACTTCACACCTCACAACTCAGGCAAGAACTCCTTCTTTGATTGATCCATCTTGAACGCCTTCAAGATCATGTCAAGGTATGTGCTCTGTGAAAGTCTTATCAGGCGTCTTGATCTATCTCTATACATCTTGATACCCAACATGTATGCAGTTTTGCACAGGTCTTCCTTTGAAAAACTCCATTCAAACAACCTTTTATGGTTTCTAGAAATTCTACATCATTTCTGATCAACAATATGTCATCCATATATAACTATCAGAAATGTTGTAGTGCTCCCACTCACTTTCTTGCAAATACAAGTTTCTTGCAAACTTTGTATAAACCCAAATGCTTTGATCGCCTCATCAAAGCGTATGTTCCAACTCCGAGGTGCTTGCTCCAGTCCATAGAAGGATCGCTGGAGTTTGCATACCTTTTAGCATCCTTAGGATTGACAAAAACCTTTTGGTTGTATCACATACAACCTTTCCTCACGGAAACCGTCAAGGAAACTTTGTTTTGACATCCATCTTCCTGATTTCGTAAATGAAAATGTAGCAACTGCTAACATAGTTCTAACAAACTTTAGCATCGCTATGACTGAGAGAGTCTCATCAAGTGAACTCATTGAACTTGTCGGAAACTTCTTTGAGACAAGTCGAGCTTCACAAATGGTGACATTACCATCAGCTTTTGTCTTCTTCTTAAAGATCCATTTATTCTCGATGGCTTGTCGTTCATCGGGAAAGTCCACCAAAGTACATACTTTGTTCTCATACATGGATCCTATCTCGGATTTCATGGCTTCTAGCCATTTGTTGGAATCCAGGCCCACCATTGCTTCTTCATAGCTCATAGGTTCATCGTTGTCCAACAACATGACCTTTAAGACAGGGTTACCACTGAGAAGTTGTACACACCCTTGTCGACCTATGAGGTTCAATAGTAATTTGATCTGAAGCTTCATGATCATCATCATTAGCTTTCTCTTCAACTGACATAGTTTCCACAGAAACTTCTTTCTATGCTGCGCTACTCTCTGGTTGAAGTGAAGGTTCAACAATCTCATCAAGTTCTATCTTCCTCCCTGTCGGTGTCAAAACCGGCGGATCTTGGGTAGGGGGTCCCGAACTGTGCGTCTAGGCCGTATGGTAACAGGAGGCAAGGAACATGATGTTTTACCCAGGTTCGGGCCCTCTTGATGGAGTTAAAACCCTACGTCCTGCTTGATTAATATTGGTGATATGGGTAGTACAAGAGTAGATCTACCACGAGATCAAGGAGGCTAAACCCTAAAAGCTAGCCTATGGTATGATTGTTGTATGATGAAGTTGTCCTACGGACTAAAACCCTCCGGTTTATATAGACACCAGAGAGGGTTAGGGTTACACAAAGTCGGTTACAATGGTAGGAGATCTTGAATATCCGCATCACCAAGCTTGCCTTCCATGCCAAGGAAAGTCCCATCCGGACACGGGACGAAGTCTTCAATCTTGTATCTTCATAGTCCTGGAGTCCGGCTGAAGGTATAGTCCGGCTACCCGAACACCCCCTAATCCAGGACTCCCTCAGTAGCCCTTGAACCAGGCTTCAATGACGACGAGTCCGGCGCGTAGATTGTCTTCGGCATTGCAAGGCGGGTTCCTCCTCCAAATTCTTCATAAAAGTTTGTAAACACCAAGAGTAGTGTCCGGCTCTGCAAAATAAGTTTCCATGTATTGCCACAGAGAGAATAATATTAACACAAATCTAATCTACTGACGTACTCCGCAGCGTGACATCACACTACGGCCACGCCTTTATTCGAATCGTTTTCACTTTTCCACCTCAGCATGTTTTGCGAGGCGGTTTCCTTGGCACGTCTTGTCAAAGCAGAGATCGTGTCCCCTTTATTTACGGGATTCTCATCAATACGGACGTGGGTAACCCAACCGCGCCATTTATCACGGCGCTTGGGAGGCAAGAGAGTTCTACTAGGCTGGTGGGGACGCATAGTCGCATCCGCTCATATAAGGGGATAAGGATCCACCTTTTTACCTATGCTTTCTTCCTCCTTTGCCTATCCATCTTCTGCGCACCCGAGCTCCAGCGCCCAAGCCCGCACTTCCCACCTCAACCTTCTCCAACAATGTCCGGAGCGGGAGGCAAGTGGATGGTCTCCTCCGTCACGGAGGGCCATGTCAAAAGGCTAAGGAAGGCCGGATACCTGTCCAAAGACATCACGCACCGGCTTCCTGTGGAGGGGCAGCTTCTCCCCACCCCGAGGCCCCATGAGAGGGTAGTATTTCTTCGCCACTTCCTCCGCGGACAGGGTTTTCCTCTCCACCCATTTGTCCGCGGGCTCATGTTCTACTATGGCCTAGATTTCCATGATCTGGCCCCGAACTTCATCCTCAATATCTCGGCGTTTATCGTCGTGTGCGAGGCTTTCCTCTGCATCCGCCCCCATTTCGGCCTCTGGCTCAAGACTTTCAACGTCAAGCCAAAGGTGGTGCGCGACAACCAGGCAGAGTGCGGAGGTGCCATGGCGGGCAAAATGGCCAATGTCCTATGGCTCGAGGGCTCCTTTGTGGAGACCTTGAAGGGGTGGTAGTCAGGGTGGTTTTACATCACTGAGCCACACGATCCGAAGTGGATTGCAGCCCCTGAATTCCGATATGGACCCCCTACGCGGCTCACGTCCTGGAAGGAGACGGGCTTGTCATGGGGCAACGAAGAATAGGTGACCGGACTGCAAAAATGCATCCAGTCCCTGGTGAACAAGTAGCTCAAGCTTGTCAACGTAGTCCAGGTCATGCTCGTCCGCCGGATCCTTCCGTGTCAAGAACGGGACTTCAATTTGTGGGAGTTCAACCCGGCACAACACCGAACTCTGAGCAGGCTCTTCGACACGACGTACGAAGATGTCTAGAAGGGGCTAACCAAAGGCGCCGAGGCTCCCACATCCGCCTCCGAAGACCACGGATTTAGCTCACAGCATCCTGCTGGCGAGGTAAAATATTTTCATCTTTTACAGGATGTTAAGTTTTCTTCATAGTTTGACTCTATGCGGGATCTAAACTCCCTCATCTTTGACAGGATTGGTAGGCGAAGTCCGGACTGATTAACTGTCTGGCTCCCTTGCCCGAAGACCCAGCCCCTGCTCTCCTAGTGAAGCTACTGGTTCCGGCACCTTATGTGGTGCCGGAGAAGAAGGCCAAGAAGAAGAAGGCCATGGGGACTCGAAAGAGTTCCCGGCATATGGTGGTGTCGGACTCGTCGTCCGATGAGTCCGAGACGCACTCCTCCCGTGAAGACGAGGAGGAGGAAGAAGAGACATCTCCCCCTCCAGCGGGGGGAGGAAAGAAGAGGAAGGCCGCCCTAGTAGGGGGGCCGAAGGGTCCAAGAAGAGGAAAACCCCTCCGCCGGACTACGCTCCCGACGCCGACGAGGACGAAGAGGAGTGGCCGGACAGGGCCAAGCGTCTGGCGAAATCGTAAGTGTTCGGATACCAGAGTAACTCATGATATTCCTTTTGTTGCGCAGCTTTCCCTAATGTCGAATATAATCATGCAGCCCGCCCAAGGACGGGCTCGACGAGTCATCGAGCAGCTCCCAGGATTCATCGGACGTGAATTCAGTTCCGCCTGCTGCCTCCCCCTGTGCCGCGGATGACGCCGAAGTGGCGTCGCGACAAGCTCCGGGGCAAGAGGAGGTGGTCCAGGAGGAGCCGCGAGGCGACCTCCCGGACTCCAGGAGTAAAGGGGACAAGACCCCCCAGGGCACCAAGTCCGGCTTTAAGCCAGACACCATGCCGGAATCATCAATGGTTCTGGACTGCGGCAGGAGAACTCCTTCCAAGAGGAGCAAGCCTATTGAGCCGGTGTCCTCCGTCCAACCGGAGGTGCCGGACAATCTGCTGGAGGTGCTTAAGGGTGCCTCCATCGACGAGGAGCACCGTGCCATCATGAGTACGGTGGTCCAGAAGGTTCGGTCCGCCCAAAGCGGACTTACTGAAGCTTGTACTAGCCTTCTAACGGGCTTCGGGTTAAGTAGAAATATGTAAAAATATTACCGCATAGACAGTAGCCCCTGATGCTCTGTTTGGCGTTCGGAAAGAAAAGCCGAATAGAGGATCTATTAAACATCGCAGGAGTCTAACTAAAAAGGAGTCAATATACGTATGCAGGCTTCACTGCTGGCCACCACCGCACTGACTGCGGAGGTGGGTGCCTTGAAGCAGGGCCTCAAGCGGACCGAGCAAGTGCTCAGCCTTGCCAAACGTCAGCTCCAGGAGAAAGAAGGTAAGAGATACCTTATAGAAAAAAATGCCTATAAGAAGATGCAATTGCAAAAAAATGACAGGAGTATACTGCTTATTGTAGGGGCCAAAACTGAGGTGGCGACCCTCAAGCAGGCGCTGTCCGAGGCCAAGAAGAGAGCGGCCACGGACCGCACCGAGCGGGAGAAATTTGAGGCGCAGGTCGGCGAGGTGCAGCAAGAGCTTCAGGCTCTCATGAAAAAACATGAGAGTTTGGAGCTCGACTCGAAGACGCGAGCGTCCGAGCTTGCTGCGGCCCTTAAAACTGCCAAATCTGCCAAGGCCGAAGCCCAGAAGGCCCTCCAGGAATTGGATGCGGTGAAAAAGATAGCGGCGGGTAAGGCATTCTCTATGCAAAGCAGACATATAAAAGTAAACTACTTGTTACTTACCCGAATCCGGAGCTCTCCAGGGGCATTCGCAGATCTTCCCCGCAGCGTATCCGATGTCGCCGCATTCTACCGAGCCGAGGAAGGCAGCTCGACTGAGAAGGTGTTCTGGTCTCAGTATGCTGAGGCCGGACACCCTGTGCCCTTGAGCGACCAGTTGAAGCAGCTGGTCGAGCTCCACAAGGCGGCCGAACAGGCCCTGAAGGGCTTCATAGTTCGGCTGTGGCCTAGAGAGGCCCTGCCTGGGAGCTACTTCGGACTGGTGCGGCGGCTGGTGGAGGCTTGTCCAAGGCTCGAGGTCATCAAGCGCTCCGTCTGCATCGAAGGTGCCCGTAGGACCCTTGCCCGTGCAAAGGTGCACTGGGGTAAGCTGGACGGTGAGAAGCTTGTGAGGGACGGGACGCCGCCGGGGAAGGAGCATCGCAAGCCCGAGAACTATTACAAGGATGTTCTGGCCGGTGCCCGCCTTATGGCGGATGAATGCACCAAGGATGTAATTTTTGAATGAAGTCGCTCGTGTTATCCTGTGCGCTGAAAACTTGTTCATATGCGCTAAGCAATGCTTGAATTTAAAATATTACTTTCTGTGCGGCCGTTTATAAAAAATTGAGAGATGGCCAGTCGTCGGCTTCTGCCCCCATGCCACTAGTGCTGGGGTGTTCGGGATAAACCTGAGCGCTCTTTTTCCCATGATTGGGTCCGTCGAGGGAGGCGCTCAGCACAACGAACAAGGCAATCGGACTATAATGCTTGAACACTCTCACTTAGCCATAGAACTCTATAATTTTAAATTTCGGCGAAGTCCCTAGTAGTCGGAAGACCGAGTTCGGGGTGCTATCCACGCCTTGGCCGGACAAAGCCGGTTCCTCGCTCAAAGCGGCATAAGTCTTTAAGGACTCGAAAAACCTCTCGAACAGCGACCGGTCTCTCGCCTCATCATGACAGTCAGTTTTAGCTTTCTCTACTAAGGTGCTCAGCCCAGCTTAACTGGGGCACAATCGCAGTAGTTCTCCTAGTGCTACCTTAGCCGATATAGCAGAACGCAAGGCACCAAAACATAGGAGCCGGGCAAACCCAACTATTGACCCAAATCATGATTTGGAGCCGATGCATATAGTGCTATAAGTTCGGGGTGCCGCACTTGTGAAAGTGTACGGACTTCTCACGCCATATTGATGGGTACTGAAGCCCCTGGCGTATTTTTGCCGTACCGCAGTGTACGGATGCAACATGTTATTGATAAACATATATAAAAAGAGGATAATGCAAAAAATAAAAAGCTATGCATTGTTTATAGAAAGGCTACTATGAAAGCGGAATGATACAAATAGTGCGATAAGCAAAACAAATTGGACTATTTAACATGTCCTGGCCAGGGGCAGGCCGCGGAATTGTATTAAAAAACAGGTATACTGCTCGCAATAGAGACCACCTGGGAGTTCCATAATGCAGCATGGCTTGTCTGCTTTCCTGGATCTTGTATCGTTTGTGCGGCATTGAATTGCCGAACGGGTCATCCGAAGTATGGAGTCCTGAGAGTAAGAGAAAAAAAGAAAAAAAGGAACCCGGCAGCCCCTGGTGTGGTTTAAGCCGTATTTCAGGCGTGCCGTGATAGTGCCCCTTCCCCTGTGCCCATGGTATTTCAAGAGCGTAGTTATGTACGCGAAGCACTGGTTTCGCTATATCGCGAGGGCTAGGGTTGGGGCCGCATTGTTACGCTAGCTCAGAACGTGCCAAGCGGTCTTGTTGTAGGGTACTTCGGGCGCGCTTGACAGTGTCCTGCTTTTTGAAGGCCGAACTGGAGAACTGCCTAGAGAGGCTGCTTTGTACTTCTGCTGCGAGCGCTGCCGTGTGCTCCTCCATTCGGAGGGAGCGTTTGGTGTTCCCATTGACCGTGATTACTCCTCCAGGGCCTGGCATCTTGAGCTTGAGGTATGCATAGTGCGGTACCGCGTTGAATTTTGCGAATGCGGTTTGCCCGAGCAGTGCGTGATAGCCACTACGGAACGGGACTATGTCGAAGATTAACTCCTCGCTTCGGAAGTTATCCGGAGATCCGAAGACCACTTCCAGTGTGACTGAGCCTGTACAATTGGCTTCTACACCTGGTATGACGCCTTTAAAGGTCGTTTTGGTGGGCTTGGTCCTCGAGGGATCTATGCCCATTTTTCACACTGTATCCTGGTAAAGCAGGTTCAGGCTGCTGCCGCCGTCCATGAGGACTCTTGTGAGATGAAATCCATCAATGATTGGTTCTAGAACCAATGCTGCGAAGCTATCGTGGCGGATGCTAGTGGGGTGGTCCCTTCGATCAAAGGTGATCGGGCAGGAGGACCATGGGTTGAACTTTGGGGCGACTGGCTCTATCGCATATACGTCCCGTAACGCACGCTTCCGCTCCCTCTTGGGGATGTGGGTTGCATATATCATGTTCACCGTCCGCACTTGCGGGGGAAATCCCTTCTGTCCACTGTTGTTCGGCGGCCTGGGCTCCTCCTCGTTGTCGCTATACAGCCCCTTGTCTTTGTTTTCGGCTCTTAACTTGCCTGCCTGCTTGAACACCCAACAATCCCTATTGGTGTGATTGGCTGGCTTTTCGGGGGTGCCATGTATCTGGCACAAGCGGTCGAGTATTCGGTCCAAACTGGACGGGCCCTGAGTATTTCTTTTGAATGGCTTTTTCCGTTGACCGGATTTGTAGCCTCGGAATCCGGCATTAACTGTCGTATCCTCGTTGCTGTCTCTGTTAACGCGGCGCTTTTGTTTGTTCCGATGCGACCTGTCGCTTTTGTCCTTGGTATTCGAATTACCAGGGTTCTTGGTTAAATTGTTGATGCGAGCTAGCCAGCTGTCTTCTCCCGCGCAAAAGCAGGTCATGAGTGTCGTGAGGGCTGCCATAGATTTCGGCTTTTCCTGTCCCAGGTGTCGGGTAAGCCACTCGTCACGGATATTATGCTTGAAGGCCGCTAAGGCCTCTACATCCGGACAGTCGACTATCTGGTTTTTCTTTGTTAGGAACCGTGTCGAGAATTGCCTGGCCGATTCCTCTGGCTGCTGAATTATGTGGCTTAGGTCATCGGCGTCCGGTCGTCGCACATAAGTGCCCTGGAAGTTGTCAAGGAATGCGGCTTCCAGGTCCTCCCAAGAACCGATTGAGTCTACTGGCAAGCTGTTAAGCCAATGCCAGGCCGGTCCCTTAAGTTTGAGTGGGAGGTATTTGATGGCGTGTAGATCATCACCGCGGGCCATGTGGATATGAAGGAGATAATCCTCGATCCATATCGCAGGATCTGTTGTGCCATCGTACGATTCGGTGTTTACGGGTTTGAAGCCCTCAGGGATTTTATGATCCATTACTTCATCTGTGAAGCATAGTGGGTGTGCGGCGCCTCTGTATTGGGCTATATCGCGACGCAGCTCGAAGGAGCTTTGTCTGTTGAGTTCGGCCCGGCCAGATTTATTGCATCCGGAGTGACGATCACCGTCACGTGCCGTGGGGCACCTACGCGATCCGTAGATCGATCTTGTTTGCCTTGCCTTGTCCTCCAGTATGTCGCGCAGGTCGGGCGCACTTTCCCATGCCTTAGTATGCTTCGCGCGGCGTCGGGGGCATGGCTTGAGTGGAGGGCCAAGAGGCCTCTCTGTCGTGGCCACGAGGTGGCCGGTCGGCCATGTCATGCGCTGGTGATGTAGGTGCTTCCTCCTCTAGTCGGGGTAGCAGCCTGCGCTTTGGGTAACTCTTGGAGGGGCATTCGAGTTCGTACTCTTCGACCGCAAGGACTTCAGTCCATCTGTCAGCTAGCAAATCCTGATCAGCTCTAAGTTGTTGCTGCTTTTTCTTGAGGCTGCTTGCCGTGGCCATAAGCCTGCATTTAAAACGCTCTTGTTCGGCGAGATCCTCTGGCACGACGAACTCGTCGTCGTCGAGGCTTGCCTCGTCTTCGGAGGGAGGCGTATAATTATCGTCCTCAACCTCTTGGTCCACCGCCCTCTCGTGAGGGCTGGCTTCTCTGTCCTCCTGTGCTGAATCTTGCTGGAGGGGGTGTTCTTCGGCGCTATCCGGAGTAGTATTATCTCCCGTGCCGGAATCACCGTTTTTGCTTTGGCGAGATTTAGAGCGGCGCCGCTGACGCCGACGCTTGGGCTGTTTCTTAGAGGTATCGTCCCCCGCTGTTCCATCGCCATCTCCATCCTTTGGAGTGTCCACCATATATATGGCATATGACGAGGTGGCCTTCCAGCGCCCTACAGGTGCTGGTTCTTGTTCGTCTCCTGCATCGTCGTCCATGCCGTCGATGTCTTCGGAGTCGAAGTCAAGCATGTCGGTTAAGTCGTCGACAGTGGCTACGAAGTGGGTGGTGGGTGGGTTTTGAATTTCTTCATCGTCCGTATCCCAACCTTGCTGACCGTAGTCCGGCCAGGGCTCTCCTGATAAAGAGAGAGACTTTAGAGAATTCAGGATGTCGCCGAAGGGCGAGTGCTGAAAGATGTCCGCGGCGGTGAACTCCATTATCGGCGCCCAATCGGATTCGATCGGCAGGGGCGCGGGGGGCTCGGAGTTCGGAGAGGAATCCGGTTCCTCGGAGTCATGGGCCATGCGGAGTGCGGGGCTGGAGTTTGGCTCAATCGCCTTTGAGATTGCAGCCCCTGAGGCAGCGTCCAACCGCTGATCCTCGATCGACGCAGTAGGCTCCGAATCAATGGTCGGAACCGGTGCGTGTGCAGCCTCCAAAGCGCTGTTCGGTGGCAGAGCTATATCATGCCCATCGAGACAGTGCGTCGCGCTTGGCTGTGGCTCGAATCCGTCGATGATCAAGTCCCCACGGATGTCAGCCGTGTAGTTTAAGCTTCCAAACCTGACCTAATGTCCAGGGGCGTAGATTTCGATCTGCTCAAGGTGGCCAAGCGAATTGGCCCGCAGTGCGAAGCCACCGAAGACGAAGATCTGTCCGGGGAGAAAAGTCTCACCCTGGACTGCATCATTGTTGATGATCGAAGGAGCCATCGGGCCTAAAAGCGACGACACAGAGGAACTCTCAATGAAAGCACCAATGTCGGTGTCAAAACCGGCGGATCTCGGGTAGGGGGTCCCGAACTGTGCGTCTAGGCCGGATGGTAACAGGAGGCAAGGAACACGATGTTTTACCCAGGTTCGGGCCCTCTTGATGGAGGTAAAACCCTACGTCCTGCTTGATTAATATTGATGATATGGGTAGTACAAGAGTAGATCTACCACGAGATCAAGGAGGCTAAACCCTAAAAGCTAGCCTATGGTATGATTGTTGTATGATGAAGTTGTCCTACGGACTAAAACCCTCCGGTTTATATAGACACCGGAGAGGGTTAGGGTTACACAAAGTCGGTTACACTGGTAGGAGATCTTGAATATCCGCATCGCCAAGCTTGCCTTCCACGCCAAGGAAAGTCCCATCCGGACACGGGACGAAGTCTTCAATCTTGTATCTTCATAGTCCTGGAGTCCGGCTGAAGGTATAGTCTGGCTACCCAAACACCCCCTAATCCAGGACTCCCTCACTCCCACTCAATTCTTTTGAGAGAAACTCTTTCTCAAGAAAGGACCTGTTCTTAGCGACAAACACTTTGCCCTCATATCTGAGATAGAAGGTATACTCAATCATCTTGTTTGGGTATTCTATGAAGACACAATTTTCCGCTTTGGGTTCAAGCTTTTCCGACCGAAGCCTATCGACATAAGCATCGTAGCCCCAAACCTTAAGAAACAACAACTTTGGTTTCTTGCCAAACCATAGTCCATACGGTGTCGTCTCCATGGACTTAGATGGTGCCCTATTTAAAGTGAATGTAATTGTCTTCAATGCATAACCCCCAAAAATAGCGGTAGATTGGTAAGAGACATCATACACCATATCCAATAAGGTTGAATTACGACGTTTGGACACACCATCATGCTATGGTGTTCCAGGCGGCATCAATTGTGAAATAATTCCACCTTGTCTTTAGTGATTGCCAAACTCATAAATCAGATAATTTCCCTTTGATCAGATCAAAGGAACTTGATCTTCTTGTTACGATGATTATCAACTTAACTCTGAAATTGCTTGAACTTTTCAAGCATTTTAGACTTATGCTTCATTAAGTAAATATACCCATATCTACTCAATTCACCGATGAAGGTGAGAAAATAATAGTATCCACCACGTGCTTCAACACTCATCAGACCGCACACGCCAGCATGTATGATTTCCAACAAGTCACTTGCCCGTTCCATTCTTCCAAAGAACGGGGTTTTAGTCATCTTGCCAAAGAGGCATGGTTCACATGTGTCTAGTGATTCAAAATCAAGTGACTTCAAAAGTCCATTAGCATGGAGGTTCTTTCATGCGCTTTACACCAATATGACCTAAGCGGCAGTGCCACATGAAAGTGGTACTATCATTATCAACTCTACATCTTTTGGCATCAATGTTATGAACATGTGTATAACTACGACCGGGATTCAATAAACAATTCTCATTGGGTGCATGACCATAGAAGGTATTGTTCATGTAAACAGAACAACCATTATTCTCTGACTTAAATGAATAACCGTATTGCAATAAACATGATTTAATCATGTTCATGCTCAACGCAGACACCAATGCAAACAACATTTATCTAGGTTCAACACTAATCCCGAAGGTAGAGGGAGCGTGCGATTGTGATCACATCAACCTTGGAAACACTTCCAACACACATCGTCACCTCGCCCTTAGCTAGTCTTCTTTAGTTCCGTAGCTTTTGTTTCGAGTTACCAATATTAGCAGCTGAACCGGTATCTAATACCCAGGTGCTACTAGGAGTACTAGTAACACTACAAAAAAAAAGACATATCCGTGACATTTTGGGCCGAACGAATTTTTTTCTGTCATACATATGACACTTCTATGACGATAATTGTGACAAAACCCGGTATCATCATAGATGTGGTGGGCTCCTACTTCTATGACAAAAAAACATGACAGAAAATGGGCTTTTCGTCCTGGGCGGGCCAGAGACGCAGCTGCATGACATTCTTTGGGCCGTCCATGACGGAAAAAACCGTGGTAGAAGCGAGGGCGAGGAAAATTTCGGGGTGTTCCTAGTTATGGTGGGAGGTCGGGGGCCGGGCGATGCGCGTTTCTCTCATACACGTACACGCGTGTGTGTGCGAGGCGTTGGCTCTAACTGAATCCGAGCAAGGCGTTGGGCTCTAACTGAACCCGAGCGATTGCACTGCAAGCTACGAGTTACTGAACCCGAGCGGTCGATCGATGGCTGTTAACTGAACCCAATCGAGCGATTCCTTCGCTACTGCTGCTAACTGAAGACGATCGGTTAGATGAACAGTGAGCAT
>NC_041380.1:388167817-388185040 GCF_002162155.2 Triticum dicoccoides
TTTCGTCCGTTTTGCGGTACGCCACACCCCTTCCCGATCAACAGGACCCCCGTTTCGACCGTAGGAGGTCCGTTTCGTCCGTTTTGCGGTACGCCCCACCCCTCCCGATCAACAGGACCCCGTTTCGACCGTAGTAGGTCCGTTTCCTCCGTTTTGCGGTACGCCACACCCCTCCCGATCAACAGGACCCCGTTCTGAATGTAGGAGGTCCGTTTCCTCCGTTTTGCGGTACGCCAGGCCTCGTTTCCATCGTGTGTCCTGTCCAAGCCCTCCCGATGAACACGACCACGCATTCCATTTCAACCCAGCCGGTTGGCTCCCACGCGTTTCGTTGCCTCCCGATGAACACGATGCATTCCATTTCCTCCCCATGAACACGACTCATTCTGTTGCCTCCCCATGAACACGACGACGATGCTGTTTCTCCGTTCCGACCCAACCATGTACACGAGCCCTCGCCGTACGTATGCGCGAGTAGGCGTTCGAGACCCTGCCCATATGTATTTTCTTTCTTGCACCCTGGCCACTGTACGTACGTGTACATGCTACGTGCGCGCCTCTACTACGACACGTACGCGCCTCTACTACGACACGTGCGTGCCTCTACATCGACCAGTATATATGTACGTACACGTTCGCGACCAGAATGACAACGCTACGTATGCTTCGACCAGGTGGGTCCCGACTGTCAGACACTTCCTTGCCTGCGAAGATGTAGCTGGTGGGTCCCAGCAGTCAGGGGGGTGAATCGTTTTGGTTTTTTTTGCCCGGACGCACTTCCTTGTGTGCGAAGATGTAGCTGGTGGGTCCCAGCAGTCAAGGGGGTGAATCGTTTTTTTCGCCCGGACGCACTTCCTTGCGTGCGAAGGTCTAGCTGGTGGGTCCCAGCAGTCAGGGTGTAAACATTTTTTTCGCAAAATACCGTGGCCCGTCTGGTGGGTCCCTGCTGTCAGGTGGAGGAATCATTATTTTCTGCGTAATAAGGAGGCACTTTCTTGCTGCCACCATGGACCCAGCTGTCGGCCTCTCCACGTGCAGTCCACGTCCGATGGAAGTCGTTCCTTGATCACGTTGACCACGCCGCGCCGAGAGCACCATGGCGGTGGACGACGGCGAGGCCTAGGAAGGGGACGACACGGAGCCGGTGAAGATGCAGTAGTAGATGCCCACACGGAGAGGAGTATGAGGGTTCACTCGTTCGGTTGCGGTGTGAGGCTGCCGTTGCCGCAGGGCCTGGCCAGCGGTGGGAATAGTAGGGGGCGGTGAGGCCTCCGCGGCAGCACAGCCGGCCACGGGAGGTAGGAGCAGGCGGCACGACCGGCGCTGCTTTGGGCGGCCGGAGAAGAAGATCAGAGGTTGAAGAAGCACTACGGCCGTTGGATGGACATCGTACGGTCACTTGAGCTAGAATCGTTCATATTGACTAAGTTGACAAAGCCCTCCGTCCCCGTCAACTTAGTAGGCCGACAAGTCAGCCTCCCACCAAGGTGGGTCCCAGCTAGCAGGGGGAGTATTCATTTTTTTGTGCGTAATAAGGAGGCACTTCCGGTGGGTCCGAGCTGACAGCGGGGGGAACGTTTTTTTTCGTGAAATACGGTGGCCCGTCCGATGGGTCCCAGCAGTCAGGGGGGAAACATTTTTTTCACGAAATAAGGTGGCCCGTCTGGTGGCTCCCCGCTGTCAGGTGGAGAAATAATTATTTTGCGCGTAATAAGGAGGCACTTCCTTGCGGCCGCCGTGGACCCAGCTGTCAGCCTCTCCACGTACAGTACTCTTCCAATGGAAGTCGGGCGTTGACCACATTGACCACGCCGCGCCGAGAGCACCAGGGCAGTGGACGACGGCGAGGCCTAGGAAGGGGACGATGCAGAGCCGGGGAAGACGCAGCAGTGGAAGCCCGCGCGGAGAGGAGTACGAGGGTTCACTGGTTCGGCTGCGCTGTGAGGCTGTCGTCGCCGCAAAATAACATGGGGTGTGGGTGAGTGGAGGGATGGCCTGGCCAGTGGTGGGAGTAGTATGGGGGCGGTGAGGCCTCCGCGGCAGCACAGCCGGCCACGGGACGCAGGAGCAGGCGGCACGACCGGCACTGCTTTGGGTGGCTGGACCAAGAAGACCAGAGGTTGAAGAAGCACTACGGCCGTTGGATGGACATCGTGCGGTCACTGAAGATAGAATCGTTTATATTGACTAAGTTGACAAAGCCCTTGGTACGCTCCAACTTAGTAGGCCCATAGGTCAGCCTCCGAAACAGTGCGACCCAGATGTCAGGGGGAGGAATCATTTTTTGGGCAGCCGAAGCTAAGAATATCCGAGATTGAAGAAGAAGCATGACATCCGTTGGATAGACATCCAACGGCCACTGTTGCTAGAACCGTGTGTTGACTATAATAAGTTGACAAAGCCTTGCATACGCGTCAACTTATTTTTTTAGGGGACGCGTCACTTAGTAGGCCCACAAGTGTGTGGCAGAGAACTTATAGCCCATTTGCGTTTTGTAAGAATGTACAGCCCATTTTTGAATTCTAATGGAATTTACAACAGCCCATTTATATTTTGTTAAAAGTACATCCCATTTTCTAGCTAGGACAACGATTAATAATTTCAACCAACCGTTGAAGACAGAATTCAATAAAATTTCCCACATTTTGATGGGATCCGAAGTAGTTTTATCCCGAAATTTCTAGTCAGATTAAATATAAATTTGTATTACGTAAAAATCCAACAGAACATTACGCGTGCAACAATGAAAATTTATGATTTTCAAAATCCATAAATAATATTTTATAAACTAATTTCATGTTTGGTGCATTTTTTACAGTTACTGCCCGGTTTTTGTAATTACATGCCATTTATTATTTTTTAAAGCCCATTTTCCTGTTAAGCCTAATGCATCCCTCCTAGGAAAGATTTGCAGCCCAGTGGGGCGGAGAATAACAAGTTAACCTTGCCTGGGTATCCCTCAAAAAGACGTATAGCTGGGCTAGCCATTTTCATCTTGAAAAAATTAGTATCTGGGCTGGATATCTGGCCTGGGCTAGACGGGCCACAGCCCGCCCAGTTAATACCCTGCTCTCCTCTGAACAACAATGAAATCATCACCAAGAAAAACTCTGCAGTGCTCACGCCTCAAAAACACAAATACTGCTTGAGCTGCTTGGTCCCAGCTGTCGGTCGCACCTTGTGCAATTCTCTCGTTTATATTGACTACATAGGTTGACGATGGTGTGTGACCGTGATGTCAGGAAACCAGGGGAAAGCAAAAAAAATATGGTTGTACATAATAAGGAGGCACTTGCGTACGTACGGCTATGGCCCTAGTGGGTCCCTAGTGTCATCTAGTCAAAATAAAGTCATATCCTGAATCCTCATGTTCGTTGACGATGTTAACAATGCTTGGCGCCACAACGAGCGCAACAACTCTAAGGACAACGGAGAGGGCCTCGCGGGCCCTATGGATGGTCTGATACAACGCCCGCTGCTCATTCAGGAAGCCAGGATCATCGGAAACCTATGAGCACCTTCGAGAAACTGAGACGGCATGAAACGGTAAGGTCGCGCTTGGGAGCTCTGGTTTATTTCAAACCTATATTAACATACAAGTGTAATTTACTCGTCATCGGAAACAACGCGTAAAATACAGGCGTAATGAAATCGAGGGCCTGAGGTCTGTAAGTAAAACCGGCGGGTTACACGTGTAATTTGAGAGACCAGTGTATATTTTACGAGCACTGCTATATGGACAACATTACCAGACGATACATGCACGGCGTGCATATCATGACGTCCATCGGCAAGGCTGAAACAACAGCTAACGGCTGGATTAGCAATCGTCCGAGTGTCGTTCAGCGTCTTTATCGTGTGTGAGGTACTTCCGATATTTTACTAGTCGAAATCAACCAACCAAGCGCCTTCGCCCGAGACCATCTGCTTTAATTTACAAGCGTCAGTTTTACAAGCGGTTTTGGTTGGAAAATGATGATCCAATCACGGCCTAATATCATGAGTTGGTCGGAAGATCATATGGTTTCACGTCTAACCTACCCGACTTGTCGTATAGGCTATGAATGAAACATCAGACAATGAACTTCTTAAGCACGAAAACAACAGAAGAGGATGATCTTCTTAACAAGCAAATCACTGGCATTAGATCAACATGCAAAACAATACGAAGCATTATTCTCAGGAGACACGGTGAAGAGCTCGTGATGCCGCATGCCACAACATTCCAAGCTCAACTTTGCAATCAAACACAAGGCCTGGCATTACATAGACAATATTCAGAACAAACTCTTAACATAGGAATATCTCAGCAGAGTAACTATTTACTTCTAAACTGAACACAGGAATAGGAAAAAACACTCGATGCTGCTCACAGCAAGGGCGTCCCACTCAAAAATATCAAATGCATGTCTTCTGGCTAACATCAATGAGCAAATTTTGACAAGGTTTTCCAATTCCAATATATTAAACTAACATCTTCTTGCTAACATCAATGATTAAACTTTGACAAGCTTTTCCCATTCAAAATATGTAATGCCTATGATCGTGGAGTCCTGTCGTAGCTTCTTGTACTTGTTTGGGCACTTTTTGCCCAGGGCACTCCACGTGTTGTTAAATTGCCAATGGTCTCTGCAGACTAGTCATGTCACCAGTGTCTAATAATACTCTGTAAAGCTTCTCGGTCATTCCTTCTGTAATGTAGCACAAACAGTGACTGCTTCTTTCTACAAAGTGGAACAACCAATTGGACCCAACAATGTAGCAGTTTGCCTTACACATTGGCTCCTTTTGTGCAGTTCAACTAAAATCAAAGTCGGAATAAAACTGAGCTTTAATTTTGATATCCCTGTAAGCAACAGTAGGTATAAGGGAAACAATTACTGAGAAATAATGGTTGATGACTTGTACTCCTAGAAGAAAAGCATCTACCGATCTACTTTATCTTAATGGGAAACAAAGCAGGAGAGTAGAAATTCTCCATCAGTGTGATTCATTCATATTGACTGAGACATTATCTGAACAATGCCTTGTTTCAACATGTATAAAGAACTGTAACGCCCCGAGACCGATGTGCCACGTGTCTTCCTGTTATTCGCTATTGTTGCCATGTCATTACTTGCGTGTCATGCATTGCATATCATGTCATCATGTGCATTTCATTTGCATACGTGCTCGTCTCATGCATCCGAGCATTTTCCCCGTTGTCCGTTTTGCATTCCGGCGCTCCGTTCTCCTCAGGTGGTCCTTTCTACCTTCTTCTCGTGTGTGGGGATTAAATATTTCCGGATTGGACTGAGACTTGCCAAGCGGCCTTGGTTTACTACCGGTAGACCGCCTGTCAAGTTTCGTGCCATTTGGACTTCGTTTCATACTCCAACGGTTAACCGAGGGACCGAGAAGGCCTCGTGTGTGTTGCAGCCCAACACCCCTCCAAAGTGGCCCAAAACCCACCTAAACCCTCTCCATCATCTAGAGCGTGGCCAAAAACCGCACCTCATTTGGACTCTCCTAGCTCCTCCTATGCCTATATATAGCCCCCCTCCGAAATTCACGTTTTCCTTCTTCCCCGAAACCCTAGTTCTCCACCTCGCGCGCCGCCGGACACTTCTCCTCCGCCGACGGACATGTCCGTTTCGTCCCGCCGCCGCGTCCAGCCAACCCACGTGCGACACGTGTCCCAGCGCCGCCCTCCGCCGCCGCGGCCCGTGAGGCCCACGGTCGGCCCACCCGCGCCCCGCGCGCCGCCCGTCTCCGCCGCCGCCTCTCCGGCGTTGCCGCGGCCGCCACCCAGCACGCCGGCGCCCTGCTCCTCCCGCCGGTGACGAGCACACCGCGTGCCCCCGTGTCGCTCTGCCACCGGCGTACGCTGCCCCGTCCACCGGCCGCACCCGCGCCGGCCCCGCCTCCCTCGCCGCCGACATGCGTCGACCCCGCCGTCGCAGCGCTCACCGGCGCCAGCTCCGGCAGCCACCGCGCGTCGCCGTTCCTACATCGCCTCGACATTCGTGTCCTCCAGATCTCGCCGGGGTCCTCCACCGCACCACCGGATCAAGCTCCTCCGGCCACCAGCATCTCCCTCCTCCGGCCTCCTCCTTGTCTCCGGCGCAACTCCGGCCAACTCCGGCGAGATTTCGTCAGGAGGGACGAGATCCACCCATCCCTCCAACCAAACGGTCGGATCCGTCCCGCACCGCGCCGTCCCGCTCCGCTCGATCCCGCGTTGACTTTTCGCGGAGGTAAAATTTCACCAAGTCCCAGAGATTCCCAGATTCACATGCCCATGTTCATCATGCCGTAATTTTGCATCTGTAGGTCCGTTTTGGGCGTGTAGCATATTGAAATGTTCATCTCAGAGAGTACATCGTTTCATATCATTGCATCATTTTCATTTGAGCTCATCTTGATGCCCGAAATGCTGTTGGAAGAGAGCTATTTGAGTTGGTTGTCAGATCTGCTACTCCATTTAGATATTTGTCATTTTTGCCATGATTATTTGTGCATGATATGCTCATGAGCTCTACATGTGTTTTGTTATATGCCATGCCATCTTTCCAGAGGTGCAATCCATGTATTTTTGTGATATGTGTGGTGCCTAGCACAAGCTTGCAAAGTGGATCATTCGTTAATGCTGATTTCAGGGACTTAGCATTTCCACCAAGTCCTCGATCTGTTTATCTCATTATGCCATATGTTCATGTTGTTTCCTAGTGATCCGTGCCTCTTTTGAGGATGATCAGTAAGGATGTTTTGTTTATCATGTAGTGCTCTATCCATCCATGTGTTTGTTTGCAATTATGGAGCACCCTAGCTTGAGTTAATCGAGCTCTACTTTTGTCATTTCGTGAATCTGGACAGATTGTCTACTTGTTAGCGATTTTGCCGAGGATGTTGTAGTTGATCTGTGCATGCTATGCTATTGTTCTTGCCATGTCTAGCTTGTATAATGTGTATTCTTGATGGATGTATGCTTAGATTGTCATGCCATGCTCTGTAGTGAGTGCATCGAGCTCGTAAACATGCCTACTCGCTATCTGATTTGCATGCTCCAGTTTTTCGCTAAGTCTGTAACCTGATTATGTTTTTGCCATGTTCACATGCTTGCAATTGTATTTTCTGATCCCTTTTGGCTCAAGGTCACTAAGGGACTTTTGTTAAGCTCTTTGAGTAGCTCCATGCCATGCTTTACTTTGCCATGTTAAGTTCCTGTAGCATATTGTTTTTGCTCCAAAGTGTGCTACCTGATCTGAAATTCCAGACAAGTGTTAATTTCACTAAGTCTGAGATCTGTTTACCGTTTGCATTTTTTCCATGCTTGTTTGAACCTGTTAATGAATGAATTGGCCGTAGCTCAGTGCTAGTATTTTGTTAAGCATCATGAATGGATCCCTGTCATGTATTTTGTTGCCATGTTTGGGTGCTGTAGCATGTTCATCTTGATGCATTTAGATGGCTACTTGCTGTTTATCGCAGACCGGTGCCATATTTGTATTGCTTGCCATTTCCAAACCATAACTCCGATTCCGGCGTTCTTTATATCGTTTTCAAGCGATTTCACCTCACCTTTCCAGTGGCACACTTGGATTTCCAAGACAAGGCCAGGTTCAATCATTCCTTGTCAAATCATGCATATGCATCGCATACCGCATACCACATATCATATCATGTATATGTGTTGGTTGTTTACTATGTTGTGTGCTTCTTTCCGGTGTTTGCTTCTTTGGCTTGGTTCCGATAACGTCGCGTTTGTGAGGACCCGTTCGTCTACGTCCGTTTATCTTCTTCATGGACTGGTTCTTCTTCCTTGCGGGATTTTAGGCAAGATGACCATACCCTTGAAATCACTTCTATCTTTGCTTGCTAGTTGCTCGCTCTTTTGCTATGCCTATGCTGCGATACCTACCACTTGCTTATCATGCCTCCCATATTGTGAACCAAGCCTCTAACCCACCTTGTCCTAGCAAACCATTGTTTGGCTATGTTACCGTGTTGCTCAGCCCCTCTTATAGCGTTGTTAGTTGCAGGTGAAGATTGAAGTTTGTTCCTTGTTGGAACATGGAGTGGTCGTTCCTTGTTGGAACATGTTTACTTGTTGGGATATCACTATATATCTTATTTAATTAATGCATCTATATACTTGGTAAAGGGTGGAAGGCTCGGCCTTATGCCTGGTGTTTTGTTCCACTCTTGCTGCCCTAGTTTCCGTCATATCGGTGTTATGTTCCCGGATTTTGCGTTCCTTACGCGGTTGGGCTATTATGGGAACCCCTTGACAGTTTGCCTTGAGTAAAACTCTTCCAGCAATGCCCAACATTGGTTTTACCATTTGCCACCTAGCCTTTTCTTTTCTCTTGGGAGTCGCGCTCCTGAGGGTCATCATTATTTTAACCCCCCCGGGCCAGTGCTCCTCTGAGTGTTGGTCCACCTGTCAGCTGCTGGTGGCCACCAGGGGCAACTCTGGGCTGGCCTACCCGTACCTAAGACAATCTGAGTGTGCCCTGAGAAAGAGATATGTGCAGCTCCTATCGGGATTTGTCGGCACATTCGGGCGGTGTTGCTGGACTTGTTTTAACTTGTCAAAGTGTCTTATTGAACCGGGATACCGAGTCTGATCGGAACATCTGGGAGGAGGTCTATTCCTTCGTTGACCGTGAGAGCTTGTGATGGGCTAAGTTGGGACACCCCTGCAGGGATTTGAACTTCCGAAAGCCGTGCCCGTGGTTATGGGAAGATGGGAATTTGTTAACGTCCGGTTGTAGAAAACCTGAAGTTGACCTTAATTAAAATATATCAACAGTGTGTGTAACCGTGATGGTCTCTTTCCGGCGGAGTCCGGGAAGTGAACACGGTGTTGGAGTTATGCTTGACGTAGGTTGTTTTAGGATCACTTCTTGATCATACTTTTATCGACCGTGCTTTGCCTTCTCTTCTCGCTCTCATTTGCGTATGTTAGCCACCATATATGCTAGCCGCTTGCTGCAGCTCCACCTCATACCTTTACCTTACCCATAAGCTTAAATAGTCTTGATCGTGAGGGTGCGAGATTGCTGAGTCCCCGTGGCTCACAGATACTTCCAAAACCAGCTTGCAGGTGCCGATGAGACCGTGCAGATGACGCAACCAAGCTCAGGAGGAGCTCGATGAAGATCTTGCCCTTTGTGTTGTTTCGTTCTAGTTGATCAGTAGTGGAGCCCAGTTGGGGTCGATCGGGGACCTTGTCGCATTTGGGGTTCTTCTTTTATTTTGGTTCCGTAGTCGGACCTTGATTGTATCTGTTTGATGTAATGCTTTATTCATGTAATTGTGTGAAGTGGCGATTGTAAGCCAACTATGTATCCCTTTCCCTTATGTATTACATGGGTTGTGTGAAGATTACCTCACTTGCGACATTGCTTTCAATGCGGTTATGCCTCTAAGTCGTGCTTCGACACGTGGGAGATGTAGCCGCATCGAGGGCGTTACAAGAACGGCAAAGCAGAAAAGTACCATTCCTAAAACAATGCAACTGATTCATTTTAACAGAGACATTATCTTAACAATACCTTGGTTAAACATGTAGAAAGAACTACAAAGCAGGATAGTACCATTCCTAACAAGTGTTGCAGTTTTGAACTAAGATTCAGTAGTTAATTGATTCTGAGAGTGGCATTGCTTAATTTTACCAGCGGCATTAGATTAACGAAAAGCATAAACTGTTCCAGGGGAGAGTGGGCGCAACAACAGTATGTGCTTCCATATACTTATAAAGGGGGTGATGCAGAGTTTGTTCTAACAAAGCAACACGCATCATGTCTGGGTTGGTCCCATTTTTGTTCACTACTTAATGGGAAAAGACAGCAATAAAATAGCTTCAATTCAACATTTATTTAAAACAGTACCAATACAAGTAGCACAACATCTCAAAGCACACTGCACAATCATGTGGATGAAGGCCTGTACTGACCTTTCATGAGACGGACAAGATAAAATATGAATCTGCCAACACGAATAGGAAATCCAATCTCGTTTTGTGCTGTTGCACTGAAATCAAGCAAAGTGTTTCGCATAGCGAAGCAAAATGTCGCAATAGCAACAAGTTGAATAGATATCCCTGTTTAAACAGAGGCAAAAAAGGAATTAATTACTGGCTAATAAAGGAGGATGAAACATGCGGCCACAAAAATGGTAATCCCGCCAATCCCTGACAAGTGTTGCAATTTTGAAATAAGATTCAGTAGTTAATTCTGAGAGTGGCATCAATTACTGGCTTATAAAGGGGGTGATGATGAATTTGTTGTAACAAAGCAACAAGCATCATGTCTAGGTAGGTCCCATTTTTGTTCACTACTTAATGGGAAAAGATAGCAATACAATAGCTTCAATTCAACATTTATTTAAAACAGTACCAAAACAAGTAGCACAACATCTCAAAGCACACTGCACATTATGTGGTTGAGACAAAGATTTGAAACAACTCGCCACGAAGACTAGAAACAAATCTCGATCTCCTCTTGTGCAGTTCCACCAAAATTAAGCAAAGTCATCGGTGTGACATTCAAGTAGAACTGCACAAAACACTCTTAAAACATAAGTGTTTCGAGTAGCGAAGCAAAATGTCGCAATAGCAACAAGTTGAATCGATACCCCTGTTTTAACAGAGGCAAAAAAGGAAACATTTACTTGCCGATAAAGGAGGATGAAACAAAGGTGACAGAAAGAAGCATCTAACTTATCTTGGATGGAAAACAAAGTAGGACAGTAGCATTTCTAAAACGGTTGCATTGATTCATATTAACAGAGACATTCTCTTGAGACAACATTCGTTAAAAAATGTAATTTACTTTTAACACTGGCATTGCTTCAATTTTACGGCGGCATTCTTAGATTAACAACATCAAAATAGCTGTATGGGACATGCCAGCACCATGTGTGTCCACACGTATAAATGGGTGATGCAGAGTATGTAGCCAAGCAACATATATGCGCTGGTCCCATATTTGTTCTTTTTGAACCTTCTTCCTATGTGAGGGTAGCAAATCTAGTCCTGCACAAACTACCCGACCCCCAGTTTCTTTCCGTTTTCAACAAAGAGATCGGTTCCTTAAAGATGTGTGTACTGGGTTACCCCCCCTTTCCCTTTTCAACCTATAAAGCGGCTGGATAGCCAGTCTATACTACTTTCCTCCCCTCCTTTCCTCACTGAATCACGTCCTAGATTCTTGCTCCAGCCCACCGCACCCTTCTTTCCTCTTTGAACCAAGACCTAGATTCGACTACAGATCGAAAAAGATCCACATGCAAAGAAACTTATACCTTAGGGTCGTTGGGATGTGGCAAGGCATGCGGCGGGAGGTCGGATCTGCCCACACTACGTACGGCAGCGAGGAAGAAGGGGTCGGTGGCCCTCCCGCACAGGCGCTAGGTGAAAGAGAACAATGCAGCCGGCAGTGAATTGCCTCCCTCACCAAAGGCGATAGAGTGAACGCTGCACCTCCTCCCCTTCCCGGTGCGACAGGATACGGACGCCTCCTTCACCAGCTGTGAGGGGGGAGAGAGAGACAAGAGGCCAACGCAGTCTTGTTTAGATCTGGAGAAGAGAGGGTGAGAGACTGTGAATATAGCAAACCCTAGCAAATGAACGCTGAGCCTCCAGCGTGTAACATATATGTAGTGCGGCGAGCGTGTGGAGAGTGCAAACCCTAGCGAACAAGCGCTGAGGCTCCCGCTTATATATATACTACTGTAGTACGGACTGAGTTCCGGTGCCTTCACTGCACCTGCTTACATACTACTGTAGTTTACATAAAATTCCATTTCCATCTCCATCTCCAATCATATTTGTCCAACTAGCACATTATTTACGTTGTTAATTATATACGCAACAATATTAACGTACAACTTGTTTGCGCACGTCCGGACTGCTGCCACAACCGGTCCTGACCAACCCGAACCCTCTTCATCACCCGCGTGTGCTTCCCGCCCTAAACGGTCAGTGCCGCATTCATGCCCGGCCAGAGCGGATGCGACCTCTCACTGGCGCTGGCATTGAAGCGGCGCGCCGGCTGAGAGAGCGTCACCCTCTACGCTTCTGGGTGCACGCGACTGCTCCGCGTTCAAAGGTCGCAATAGCCGGCTACAACATGCATGTAAAAAGTTCTTGGGAGCCCGTGCTATAGCTAGATGTCCTCCCCAACTCGTCAATCTCTTCCAGTAGTGCTAGTACTCCATGGCGCGATCCATCGACAAGCAGGCGGGAAAGTTATCGTATACTCGGTTTGCAGTGAGTGGCATGCCGAGGGACCGTGTGGGGTCTAGCCGTGGAGGAGGGTGAGACACGAACACGACACACATGATTTAAACATTGGTTTTGCTCGATGGCGCGATCCAACGAAACGAAACGTTGGTTTCTCTCCGTTTCCATTTTTTCTCCGGAAAAACAGAAACTAAAGAAAAAAGATCATAGCCAATATTTACTTCACAACTAAAGAAAAAAGTTGTGAGAGCGTGTACGAAAGAAAAACTACTGATGGGGTCACTACGACTTAAACCCTAAACCCTAAACATGATTTAATTTCCTGGCGAGGTAGAACCCGTCGAAGGAAAGACGGCTAGCACCCTCGGATCATACGATGCTTTTGTGCAGTTCCACTAAAATCGACCTGAGCATCCCTGATGGCAAAGATATTGAAGAAGTGTGATTAGAATAATAGTACTGGCACTAGTTCATGAGACATAAACTCATCACAAGTAGAAGCCAGTAGAAGTAGAGAAAGATCGACATGGAGATGGAGCTATGGCAGTGGAGCAAGCCGGCTCCAAAAGGAAGATGGACTACCCAGGACGTCGGGCTGTAGCTAGAAGGGCGGTTGGGACGCGGCATCGGCCCATACAGAGGTGACCCCCGATTGGGACGCACCGACTGTGGGTTTTCTCCCTCGCCGATGTCGACCGCGTCTATGCAGAACACTGTTCCCTTCCCCAGCTGCGGGATCAGGCCCATCGTTCTATGCTTGTGAAGAGAGCAACCTAAGCAAGCAGGCTTGTAGCTTAGGCTCCTGCTAGTGTATATATAGTGGTTTTCTTTTTCTCTCCATATCAACCATTTTATATTGCGTACGTGTCATTCAAGAGTGAAATGATGGTTGCTTTTTCTGACTTACTGGCCCCTACACGTACTCCCCCTACGTGTATGCAACAGTCACACGTACACATGGACGCAAAAACCCGCGCGACGACCTAATGTGTGCATGTCCGAGCACATGACGGAACACACACGATCATGCTCAAGTGCTCAACCTACACGTGCATGCACACACATACTCAGTCAGGGTGAGCTAGTGACCGTATAAACACCGGAAAATATATATATTGAGCGCAATGAGCATATTATGAAGTCCACTGACCGTATTTTTTACAAATAATAAGTGACCGATAGTGTATTTATCTCGTTTGGAATTAAGCCATATTAACCGGAGAGGAGGCAGTATGGACTAGCATTACTTTGTTGTGTCCCGTCAACTTGCCGAACGAGGAGAAGGTTGCAGGACAGGATAAGCTTGCACGCGGTGGCTCGCAGGACAAGGAGAAACTTTTGACTAATGCAAGCTCTCCCTCGCTCGGGCGGTGGACGTGCAACAGTTAATTTGGTGTCAGATTGCCAGAAGCATACACTATACTACTAGTGCTATTATTGTTCGACTTCCCGAATAGGCGAACAGCCAAGCGCAAAGTTTACTAGTACTACTACTATAGTCTATAAAGGTACGTACTATACTAGTACTAGGAACCGGATGGAGGAGCGTCTGCACTCTTATTATAATTTTAAAATGTGATAAAGCAATCTTCAACACATTTGGTTCTCTTCGAGGGTTCTCACATGTGATAATGGAAGTTGATTGCATGGAACACTCGCCACAATTCTTGCTTAATTCTGGCTCATATCCTATTACAAATAGTAGTGCTCAGTAACATTTCCTCTTTTTTTGTTATTCAGCATGTAAATAGGTTTGCAAACCTTGCGGTGCATCTTTGTGCGAACCGTGCTTGCTGCACTTTGAATGTGGCTGAGAGCTGGCTTGATGAAACACCTCGCTTCCTACTTCTTTTTTTGCGGGGTACCTCGCTTCCTAGTGACCAGTGTCTTGGCTGATCGTCCTAAGAATGCTTATATATATGAATAAAGCTCTCCCATTTACCTGCAAAAAAGATTAAGCCATATTAACCGGAAAGGAGGGAGTATGGACAAGCACTACTTTTTGGTGTGTCACTCCTTTTGACTAATGCAACCTACCCTCGGTGGACATGCATCAGTCCATTCAGTGTCAGATTGTCAGAGGCATACACTGTAGTACCCAACATGCGCAGTAGCATCATTGTTCGACTTCATGAAGAGGCGAAGAGCCAAGCGCAGTAGTACGAGTAGTACTACTACTAGAACCACATGGTGGAGCATCTGTACTCTTATTTTTTTATCTCTGATAAAGTACACATTTATTCCGGAGAAGGGCGGAAAACGGCAGCCCAACATGTAATGAATGATATCGATCAACCAACCACGCTCGAATATATCTTGGCCTCCGTGCGAGCCCGTCCGTGTGTTCTCACTCCTCGTCTCTCTCAAGGAACGGCGGGTTGGCTCTTTGCCGTCAATTGAGATCAGTTTGCTCACACTCCTGTCCCACATGTCAGTGATATGCCAAGAGGAGGTGCGTTGACCGACTGGCCATATGCGTACTTGGTTTTGCACCTTCATACTACTCCTCCCTCCGTCACAGTTTACAGGGCACGCTTCATTATGATGCATTTCTCTCAATGCATTTCCACCACCAGAGAGACTTTAGACGCGTTTGGTTTAATACTCAATTAATTAGGGCATGGTAACCGCAATCAAGTCCACAATTTTCTCTCCATGTACTGTACTACTACGGAGTGGAGTAAGTGCATGCATGTGTGTACCCGGGGAGGAAGCACTTCATGCATGTGTGTACGCATTATTCCTTCTAGTAATAGACGCCGTGCTATAACTACCAATGCTATTTTTCAGGCCGAACGCTAGTCGCCTTGGTCCCACAGATTTTTTTTTCTTTTTTCTGAAGTGCGCTGTATAAACAGTGACAGATGGAGTAGTATGAGCGGATTCAAAGAAGAGCATATTGATGGTTGCTTCTTCAGAGCAACTTACAGTGGGAAAGGTGGGGCTTATGATTTGACTGCTCATTACTCACTATTAATGCGCACAACGACCGAGCTGAGTCTCCCATGCGGTTGTGCACTACCCCCTCGGTTCTTAAATATACTCTGGAGTATTTGTCTTTCTAGAGATTTCAACGAGTGACTACTCAAATATTTGTCTTTTTAGAGATTTCAAATGGACTGGCACATACGGATGTATATAGACATATTTTAGAGTGTAGATTCACTCATTTTGCTCCGTATGTAGTCACTTGTTGAAATCTCTAGAAAGATGAATATAATATTTAGGAATGAAGCGAGTACACATACGAAGCAAAAATGAGTGAATCTACACTCTAAAATATGCCGTTTGAAATTTGTAAAAAGACAAATATTTAGGAACAAAGGAGTATAATTTTGTGCATGGCACATGGACCCGGATGATGAAGAGGCTTCTGGCAATGCTATCAAGCTTCCATCATTTGTTTACATAATTGACGTACTATACAAATAATTTTCCAGCGACATGAAATTATACAATGGTGTGAGCTTTCAGCTTTTGTTTCGCGTGTCTTGCCATCAATGCTCTTTCGGAAACAATAAAAAACTAACTTCCTTGCTAATGCATGTCAATTATTAGCAGACCAGAGCTAATAATTACATCACAACTAAAGACAGAGTTATGAGAAGGTGTTAAATTAAAATTGATCCATGCTTTCATTGGCAGCAACATCCGCCCAGCTCTGTCTAAATCAACAAGGCATGTTGGGAAAAAAGTAGCTGTCTGGAGCATGCAACATTCCGATCATTTTGTGCAGTTCCACTAAAATAGAGCTGAGCATCCCTGTTCCAAAGATATTAAGTGTGATTACGATAATAGAGGACTGCTGATGAAACAATAAACACACAAATAGAAGCCGGTCACCTTTGTAGTCTCTCTTAAGACTAACTAGTTGGAGAAGATTAGGCTCGGGGTTGGATGAGGAGGATAGAGCAAAACCAATCCCCCTTTGTGCAGTCGCAATGAAATGTAGAGACGTCGCCCGTGTGACATTTTAGTGCAACTGCACAAAACACTCTTAAGAAAAAAGTGATTTGTGCAGTTCACCAAAAGGTCGCAATAGCAACGAGGTGAAATGGATAGCCCTGTTTGCAAAAAAGAGGTAGAAAGGAAACAATTACTGGCCAGTAACAGTTGATGACACATGCGGCGACAAAAAAGAAGCATATTCCTTGTCCTAAGGGAAGATAACAACACGGTTGTGTTTGTCTAAAATGCTGTGAGGACGAGAATGCAATATGGAAAGTACGCCGGATGGGCTACGTTTTGGGCAAAGAACTATGGAAGATCCACATGCAGCGACGTGGGAAGACGGGCAGTGGAGCAAGGCCAGAGGGGATACCTGGAGGTCGTAGGGATGTAACTAGGTGAGTGGCGGCGGGTGGAATCTGCGAGCAGGTGGCGTAGGCCCTACCGCGCCGGAGCTTGGTCAGAGAGAATGGCGTGTACCGTAGATCGGGACGTGCTGCCTCGGCGCCGTCGGACGGAGAAACGATGCACTTCCTCCCTTTCCCCCGGCGGACAGGATGCGGTCGGATCAGTGACCAATAGTGAGAGAGAGAGGCCACCGCACTCACTTTCCCCCGGCGGACGGGATGCGGGAGGATCAGTGACCAACGGTGAGAGAGAGAGGCCACCGTAGCCTTGTGTGAGATACTCTGAAGAGCGACAAACCAGGCAGGCAGGCTCCATTGTATATAGTGAGCGGACTACCTTTTTCTCCATGAAAATCATTTTATATTCTGTGTACGTGCCATTGAGCGTTATAACTTTATTTAAAAATAACGCGGCAACGCGTCAAGTCGAACTTTGTTTCGTGCACGCGTGGTACATGACCTCCCTAGGTAAACAACCGCTACAGGCGTTTAAATTAGCACGTGGTCTGCCATTTCATAAAGAAATGAGCTCCACCTTGTACCCGCGCGGGTGTGGCTGGGCACGAAGCATGAGTACGTGCATGGTGCACCTATTCTCTTCTTGTATACGTACACCACCTATGTGGGGTTGTGGGAGAG
>NC_041380.1:388185306-388221314 GCF_002162155.2 Triticum dicoccoides
GGGGGTCAATCAAAAAATTTAACATATGCAATGTGTGTGAAATAGAGTCTTGGATATAACATATATATAGAGGGGGCGATCCACGAGAAGAGAGTGGAGGTATCATCAGCTTGAGGTGTCCATAGAATCAAAGAGAGGGATGATGTGTGTGTGTGCGCGCATGATCGATAAAGAGTGCCATCAAATTTGTGTGTGCCCACGTCAAAGATATAGAGTGGCTGGCCTACTGGAACGTGAGATGGGACATGTGCAGTTTGCCTCTGTGGCATGGATACCTACCTGCAGCGCTCGACTATCGGTGTGTGGTGGGGGAAGAGGGAGGCCCAATTAACTATAGAGGTACAATGGCTGGTATATGTGTGGAGGAGGAGAGAGGCCTACCTCATGTATTAAAGAGATCGATCTGCCTCATGTATTAAGGGAGATCGATCGACATCCATGCATATGTGCAGGAGAGGAATAAGGTTGGGAGAGAGATAGAGCTAGAGTGTTGGAGGGGGTGGTAGTGGAGTTGCTTCTAACAAATGGTGGGATAGGCTTGCTAGACAAACGGAGGGCACGCCCGCAATATCAATAAGAGAGGAGATGGCTGCTTGTTGTCTGTGCACGTGCGTGCGAGGGACGGGTCAGGAGGCATGTACGAATGATGAGGGGGGACGATGTGGCTGTGGTAAGTAGACGTAACTACATAGGAGGATCAATTGCCCTTTGTTAGAGAAAGGAGAGACATAACTTGTGAGGTACGTTGATCGATGGGGAGGGGGTAGTTAAAGTCGATCTAGGTATATGTTGGGAGATCGATCGGTATACATGCATGTGTGTGTTAGAAGTAAATGAGGCACGAGGAGAAGGATAGAGAGAGAGGGATGCATGTAGGAGGTGGTACGAGAGGCATACTATATCGAAGGGGGAGGAGTGTGCGAGTACGAGAACGATGAAAAGAGTGATGGGAGTGAGGCATGGACGATGACAAGAGAAGAGGGGAAGCTTGTGTTTGTGCTAGGCATGAAGGAAATATGCCCTATTGGCAATAATAAATTTATTATTTATTTCCTTATATCATGATAAATGTTTATTATTCATGCTAGAATTGTATTAACCGGAAACATAATACATGTGTGAATACATAGACAAACAGAGTGTCACTAGTATGCCTCTACTTGACTAGCTCATTGATCAAAGATGGTTATGTTTCCTAACCATAGACATGAGTTGTCATTTGATTAACGAGATCACATCATTAGGAGAATGATGTGATTGACTTGACCCATTCTGTTAGCATAGCACTTGATTGTTTAGTTTATTGCTATTGCTTTCTTCATGACTTATACATGTTCCTATGACTATGAGATTATGCAACTCCCATTTACCGGAGGAACACTTTGTGTGCTACCAAACGTCACAACGTAACTGGGTGATTATAAAGGTGCTCTATAGGTGTCTCCTAAGGTACTTGTTGGGTTGGCGTATTTCGAGATTAGGATTTGTCACTCTGATTGTCGGAGAGGTATCTCTGGGCCCACTCGGTAATGCACATCACTATAAGCCTTGCAAGCATTGCAACTAATGAGTTAGTTGCGGGATGATGTATTACGGAACGAGTAAAGGGACTTGCCGATAACGAGATTGAACAAGGTATTGAGATACCAACGATCGAATCTCGGGCAAGTAACATACCGATGACAAAGGGAACAACGTATGTTGTTATGCGGTCTGACCGATAAAGATCTTCATAGAATATGTAGGAGCCAATATGGGCATCCTGGTCTCGCTATTGGTTATTGACAAGAGAGGTGTCTCGGTCATGTCTACATAGTTCTCGAACCCGTAGGCTCCGCACGCTTAACGTTCGTTGACGATATAGTACTATGAGTTATGTATGTTGGTGACCGAATGTTGTTCGGGGTTTTGGATGAGATCAAAGATATGAAGAGGAACTCCGAATGGTCCGGAAGTAAAGATTGATATGTGGATAGTAGTGTTTGATCTCCGGAAGGGTTCCGGAATTCACCGGAAGGTGTTCTGGATGTTTCCCGAAATGTTTGGGCACGAGAACACTTTATCTGGGCCAAAGGGGAAAGCCCACGAGGCTTTTGGAAAGTGCAAAAGGAAGTTTTGCGGAGACCAGAGGCTAGATGCCAGGAACCCTGGCGTCTAGGGGGTAGACGCCGGGAACCCTGGCGTCTAGCCCTGGAGTCCGAGAAGAATTCTTGTCTTTCGGGTGAAACCGACTTTGAGGAGGCTTTTACTCCAAGTTTCGACCCCAGGGCTCAACATATAAATAGAGGGGTAGGGCTAGCACCAAAGAGACATCAAGAAACACCAAGCCATGTGCCGGCAACCCCGTCCCCTCTAGTTTATCCTCCGTCATAGTTTTCGTAGTGCTTAGGCGAAGCCCTGCGGAGATTGTTCTTCACCAACACCGTCACCATGCTGTCGTGCTGCCGGAACTCATCTACTACTTTGCCCCTCTTGCTGGATCGAGAAGGCGAGGATGTCACCGAGCCGAACGTGTGCAGAACTCGGAGGTGTCGTGCTTTCGGTACTTGGATCGGTCGGACGTGAAGACATACGACTACATCAACTGCGTTGATATAACGCTTCCGCGAATGGTCTACGAGGGTACGTAGACAACACTCTCCCCTCTCGTTGCTATGCATCACCATGATCCTGCGTGTGCGTAGGAAATTTTTTGAAATTACTACATTCCCAACAAGGCACACCTGGCTAGAGAGGCATATCGATCGATGTGTGCCGTAAAGAAGGAGCTGCGGGGCCTACACACACCGTGGGTGAACGACCTAAATTGAAAAGACAAATTTGCGCGATGGAGCTAGAGAATGCTGAGGGGGTGAGAGGGATGCGGGCGTGTGCATGCACAAGAGAAAGTTAGCGCTAGCTACAAAGATAAGAGGGTTGTGTGGGTGTAAAAGACGAATAGAGATCATATATACTTCATTATAAAAAGCGAATTCGGATATTTGAAGAATTTATCATAGTGTTTCGAACTGACGCATGTGTGAATATATATAATGGTGATACACTGAAGGAAATATGCCCTAGAGGCAATAATAAAGTTATTATTTATTTCCTTATATCATGATAAATGTTTATTATTCATGCTAGAATTGTATTAACCGGAAACATAATACGTGTGTGAATACATAGACAAACACAGTGTCACTAGTATGCCTCTACTTGACTAGCTCGTTAATCAAAGATGGTTATGTTTCCTAACCATGAACAATGAGTTGTTATTTGATTAACGGGATCACATCATTAAGTGAATGATCTGATTGACATGACCCATTCCATTAGCTTAGCACCCGATCGTTTAGTATGTTGCTATTGCTTTCTTCATGACTTATACATGTTCCTATGACTATGAGATTATGCAACTCCCGTTTACCAGAGGAACACTTTGTGTGCTACCAAACGTCACAACGTAACTGGGTGATTATAAAGGAGCTCTACAGGTGTCTCCAAAGGTACATGTTGGGTTGGCGTATTTCGAGATTAGGATTTGTCACTCCGATTGTCGGAGAGGTATCTCTGGGCCCTCTCGGTAACGCACATCACATAAGCCTTGCAAGCATTGCAACTAATGAGTTAGTTTTCAGATGATGTATTACGGAACGAGTAAAGAGACTTGCCGGTAACGAGATTGAACTAGGTATTAAGATACCGACGATCGAATCTCGGGCAAGTAACATACCAATGACAAAGGGAACAACGTATGTTGTTATGCGGTCTGACCGATAAAGATCTTCGTAGAATATTTAGGAGCCAATATGGGCATCCAGGTCCCACTATTGGTTATTGACCGGAGACGTGTCTCGGTCATGTCTACATTGTTCTCGAACCCGTAGGGTCCGCACGCTTAAGGTTTCGATGACAGTTATATTATGAGTTTATGAGTTTTGATGTACCGAAGGAGTTCGGAGTCCTGGATGAGATTGGGGACATGACGAGGAGTCTCGAAATGGTCGAGACATAAAGGTTGATATATTGGAAGCCTATGTTTGGATACCGGAAGTGTTCCGGGTGAAATCGGGATTTTACCGGAGTACCGGGAGGTTACCGGAACCCCCCGGGAGCTAAATGGGCCATGGTGGGCCTTAGTGGAAAAGAGAAGAGGCAGCCCTACATGGGCCGCGCACCCCTCCCCTCCCTTGGTCCGAATAGGACAAGGAGAGGGGGCCGGCCAATCCTATTCCAACTAGGATTCGGGGGGGGGGGGGATCCTACTCCCAGAGGGAGTAGGACTCTCCTGGCGCGCCCTCCTTGGCCGGCCGCCTCCCCCCTTTAGTCCTTTATATACAGAGGCAGGGGCACCCCAGAGACACACAAGTTGATCCACGTGATCTATTCCTTAGCCGTGTGCGGCGCCCCCAGCCACCATAGTCCTCGATAATATTGTAGCGGTGCTTAGGCGAAGCCCTGCAGCAGTAGTACGTCAAGATCGTCACCACGTCGTCGTGCTGATGGAACTCTTCCCCGACACTTTGCTGGATCGGAGTCCGGGGATCGTCATCGAGCTGAACGTGTGCTAGAACTCGGAGGTGCCGTAGTTTCGGTGCTTGATCGGTCGGATCGTGGAGACGTACGACTACATCAACCAAACGCTTCCGTTGTCGATCTACTAGGTATGTAGATCATACTCCCCCTCTCGTTGCTATGCATCACCATGATCTTGCGTGTGCGTAGGAATTTTTTTGAAATTACTACGAAACCCAACATACACATGGTGTGGTTATGAACATGTTATACTACATTTAATATATATTATCTCTACTCTTATAAAAAAATGGAGTTGTTGATGATGGTGTGCCTGCCATCCTGCATTATAGGCCGTCCGATTTATATCTAGCGGATAGCAAGGAAACTATGATGGTTGAAGTTGGCAACAATCATGATTATAGATTCTTATTGAAATAGAGAAACAAATTCAAATTTAGTTCGAATTGCAGCGGTAGTATAAACATTTGGAATGCACTAAAATGTTGGTATGAGTAGGTTACATGCATTATACAGCAAGCGAAAAAATTTAATCGGACATAACATGGATTCATACTCCCTCCTTCCATCTATATAGGGCGTAATGAGATTTTTAAGACCGCCTTTGACTATTGACAAGATTAAGAGTACATGACATGCACAATGTGAAAATTATATCATTGAGAGAACCTTTCACAGACGAATTTAATGGTGTGCTTTGTGTAAGTTGCATGTCATATATCATTGCTCTAATATTTGGTCAAAGTTAGCATCGAAAAACGCATTAGGCCCTATATAGATGGAAGGAGGGAGTAGCTTTGAATAGCATTTGTATAGTAAAACGGGGCAAGACTCTCTCTTTGTGTGGTGTGAATAGTTTTATTTTTTCATTTTCTTTTTGGTTGAGGGAAGTGCGAATTGATTTGGTACGTACAAGTACAATATTACTACACGTTAGGCTTGTCCCTAAAATTCAACCCGCGTCTTGTTATATCCCGAAAATTCTGATATCGTGCTCCCAAAACTGGCGCCTTCACACCCCGCGCCTTGCTATCCCGAAATTACAACGCGCGCGAAAACTCCCTCCAGCTGCCAAATCCCGACACGCAAAATCCCCCTTCTAACCCTGAGCCGAAAGGGCCGCTAGTTCAAATCGGTGGGGGGTACTTTTGTAACACACCCTACATTTTGGACAAGCGCGTCCCTAAGTCATGCTTCACCCCCTCCCATCGCCCCCTTTTCTCCATTCGAAATCCCAGGCCGCCATAACCTCTCCGCTCCAGTCGCGAAACCCCACCCTCCTCCATCCGCCACATCACCGTTGCCCAGCCGGAGCCTCTTGCCCAACGATGTCGTCCACCGCAACAACTCGACGTCCCTCGTCCACCTCCCCGGATGAGGATCCGTCGTCCATCTCGCCATCCCGCCGGTTCAGCCGCCCCGTCCTCCACCTCCAAGGAGCTGCTCCGATGATCGCCTTGTTTATCGCGGCTACTCCATCCCCACAGCGCTGCCTTAACCTGCTCCACCGGAACCACATCATCCTCACCGACTCCTCGGACGAAGACGAGGCCTACTCGACGCCACCAAAGAGGTTATACACTCATCGCATTGCACCTTCTCCTTAACTCGACCTCTCGACGCCGACGGTGCTCCATCCCGCACCCTCATGGAGTGGCTACCTTGAAGCCGGCGCCGCGGGCAACATCTCCACGGCGGCTCTCCCCCAGTGCGAGGCCCCTTCGGCGGCGGCGTCCATACCAGCCGGATCTGCTGCTGCTGCTCCGGCTCTCGCTCGCTCGCTCACACTGCTGCTGTTGCTCCGGCTCTCACTCGATCGCTCGCTCGCCCAGCTGCTGCTGCTGCTGCTCCCCCCTCGCTCGTGCTACTGCTCTGCTCCGATTAAGCCACACTTCAGTCGACTGAATCGACTTTTGGGTCAGTCGATTTTCAGGGGTTGGGGGGGCTCGCCGGAGTTAAGGAAGAACCACCCGCAACGGGGACGGGGGCTCGCCGGAGAGGTACCCCACTATCTATCTTAGGGTTCAGGGTGGGGGCGGGGGGCCTAGAGGGCTGGCCGGGGCGGCGGTGGCGAGTTGTTTCGGGGCGGCGAGGTGGCGCTGGGGCCGGCGGTTCGGCCGGTGGTGGCTGGCGGCTTAGGGGGGTGCAGGTTGAAGATGAACTGCAGGCCCTCCCTAAACTACATGTCAAGTGCCTCTCTGCTACCATTGCATTCAGTTTCGACAGTAGCATTTAGATTCCACAGTAAATTTCAGTTTCGACAGTTAAGTTAAGAGTCAATAGTTTTTACCTCATCTGTTGTAGTCAGGTGGTTTTTGGTGATGTTAATTTTACATCCATTTTACATCATCTATTGGAGATGCTATTAGAATCCCACTTGAGATTGACGATGTCTGTCTTGTGCTGCTTCAGCCTTGACGTCTTACGGCTCACCGGAGCTGCTCCAACGACAGAACGATCCATCACAACAGAGCAGTGCCCTGGGCGCCATCTACAGATTCCTCAGATCTTCCTCCACACCTCCGACAACCACCTCTGCCTCAACCGCTTCAGCGACCAACCCAATGATGCTGAGGTCGACACAACTACGACAAAGAGGTTGTACACTTGTTGCATCACTTATTACTGTACATTCACGTCGATCCATTAGGGCTATTTTGGTTCAACGGAGAAACGTCGATCCACTGGTTGTTACCATCACTCTAAATTTCTGCATGCTCTCCTTACATTATCTCACCATATTTTTTTCGTATGCATGTCAGATATTGTACACAGTCATGCTGAACATGTAGAGAAAAGGAGAAGAGTTTTGCGCGGCAATACAATGTCATGCAGACATCGCTCCATGGTGGGTTCAATTGAAAACCCTCCCCACCCCTCTCCAGATTGTAATCCAGAGGAAGATATCTGTTCTGAGGCAGATTCAGACACCGCTGACCACTCCTATTTACCCCCAAGGTGTTTGCTCTACCTTGGCATGATGATATTAGTCATATCATGCATATGTTGCCTTGCAGTGCCTACTTTTGACATCATATATGTCATCTGCTTAGTTTAGACATGTTCTGTAATGCCACCTGTTTAGTTTCTATATCATATATGGGAATTATGCAGTCTCATGTCTTTTAGCCAGCCATAATATGTGTGAAATGTGCAATGCCATCCTGTTTAACCATGCATCATATATTTGAATGATATCTTGTCCATCCTTTTCTTCATTACATTTCCATTTGTCAACAATGTTTGTACATTAAACTACTTTTCCTGTGAATCAGCCATTTGGGTGGGAGATGGAAAAATCTGGAGTGAAAACAAGGCCTTCAGAGCAGACAGTGCTACCTATTGAAGCAGATCCCTTGTTGGGTCCCGATAGCTCCTCAGAGATGGATTCAGAGACAGATGACCAGTCCTATTCCCCCACTGAGGTGTATGCTCTAACTTGGCACGGTTATACTGCTCATATCATGCATACGGTGTCTTGCATTGCATAGTTTAGACATCATATACACAATATTCAACACCATGTTCTTAGTTCAGACATCATATCGAATGCCCTCTGTTTAGCATATAAATCACATATGTGAATTAAATGATGTGATCTTGATTACTTAGATAACACGTAGGTGAATTATGTCATGCGATCCTGTTTAGTTATTCATCATATCTTTGAATTATGTTATGCTATGGTATCCAGTTTAGATAGACATCATATATGTGAAATTATGTCATGTTATCCGTTTTAGTTAAACAATATACATGTCAACTATTTCATGCCCTATTTTTTCCACACTATCTATTGCATCTGTCTCTCATACAATGTCTGTACATTCAACTATGTTTCCTGTTTATCAGCCATTTGAATTGGAGCAGGTGATGCCAGTATCTAGCGGACTAAAAACACGGTCTTCAAATAAAATAGTCCTACCTCTTGGTGGAGATATCACCCCAATTGTACATGCACAAGAACCAGCCCTACCACACATAACCCAAACTCTCGTAGATTGTACCCCTACTGCGATGGACTGAGAACCAACTTCGCCCAATCTAACCCCAACCCCAGCTGATAGTAACCCAGTTCCTGTTGACACAGTACCATCTCCACCACAAAGCTCCCAAACAAGAGCAGTTAGTATGGCAGCTCCAGTGCCCAAAGGGCCAGTACTATCACGGCGAACCCCAACTCCACCAGTTAGTATGCCTATTCCTATGGAGGAAGCACAACCAGCTAGTCGTAGTTTAGCATCTATCGCATTTGATGTTGTTAAACTGTATGTGCGTATCTTCCCATCTTGGAAATATTATACTGAAGATGAAGGAAAATGCCAGTTGCAGGTGTTTGTCCAGGAGTTATGTGTAAGTAATGTTATGCATGGCAATTACGTTGCTTCGTCCCATATATCCTACCTCCATGATGGTTATAATGCAGCAAAATTTCCCATTTTTCTCTATAGAGAAGGACCGATTTGAAAACTCAGGATGAGGTAACCTGTGCTAATACCTCTGCTATCTTCAAGAATGCTTGATGACAGTATCGGAATTACCTGAAGAAAACGTACTTCACCGGCAAAGAAACTCATCAAATTCCCTTACGTTCTCCTGAGACACATTTACTGGACGATGACTGGGAACGCCTTGTTCTGTACTGGTCCCGAACCAAGAATGTGGTAAGGTCTATGATCTCATTTTCTATTTTTAAGTATTATATTCTTGCGTATTATTGTACTCTGTTCATGTAGAACAAGTGCCTAAACCTGAAGAACAATTGTTCTAATTTAAGATTCCATTGCTATCATAGTTCAAAAAAGCGCTAGGCATTAATTTTGCGTTTTGCCACTGCCTTGCGCTTTACTGACCAAAGCGCATGCTTATGCGTAGTTATGCACAGATTATGCGTAGTTATGCGCAATGCGTTTTGCCAACGCCTAGAGCCTATGCGCTCTTAAGTGCTCGCTTAGGCGCGCCTTTTTAACTATGATTGCTTTGCTCTTGTATCACTGTATTTACTCATACAAACTTATTTTTAAATTGAAGGATCCAATCAAAACTCCAATTGCATAGCAGGTATGTTCACGCATGTTTCTTTAACAGGTTTGCTCTTATCAATAGATCTATTGATTTCAATTTCAATCGTGTATACAGTTGACTTTCATATCATGCACATTACTAGCATCACAACAGAGCCAATAGTGTTGTTGTACATGTAGACCCGTGGTACCCATCTGAAATCTTGTTGTGCCGTGTAGTTTCCCACGCTTTGTATTCCTTCACTGCTGCTTTGTCTTGAACTGATATGATTTGAACCGTGTCTCTATTTTGATTTGGCAAGACAATGCAGTGACCATAGGACATAGATATATGTTTGTTTGATGCTTTTATTATGTACTAGTATTTGGCAATAGAAGACTTGGTAGTTTAATCCTGTCCACCTTACTAATGAACGGGTTCACTGAAATGAGTTTCATATACTAGTACATGCTAAACTTGTTATGTGTCTGCTTGTTTCTTCTTTTAGAATGCTGACAGAATATTGGGGAAGAGTGCCTTATTAAGCAATGGTAAAGGAAGTAATGTAGATAAGGTTCAGGATAGTGACACATCCTTGTTGGTCTCCAACAAAGCTGATAAAACAGCTAAGGAAGACTATCTTGAAGACAACGAGACAACCCCAAAGTCCTGTCTTGGTTTAGTGTTCGAGTTACTGGCCACTAACGCTTGCACAAGCTATTCAAACTCACTGTCTGAATCAGTTCAGTTTCTTGAGTCTCAACTACAAGCTAAAATACATCGATCATATGTGCTGCGACAAGAAGCGGAAGGACTGCGGAAGTCCCTGGAGCATTCAGATGCATACTTTCTGGTGCAACAGCAAGCGTTGGAGGATTTTAGCGCCAAACAAGACAAAGCTAATCATCTTGCTAAGCATATTGCCAGCATGGTGGATACCCAGGATAACGTTTCTTGAGCTCTTCTGAAGTTGTTTCAGTTATGCTCTTGTTTTGCTGCCGTGTTTATTTGCACTGGTGGCCAATTTTGACGGCCAGTGCTTGTAATGTGCTGCTTTGTTCCCTACATTTGCACTGTTGGCGAACTTTGAGGCCCAGTGGATGTAATATGTGTAATAACGGTAATAGGCTAGCGTTGATTAATTGCTTATTTATTTCCTTATTGTCTTGTTTAGTTGTTTGCTTGTAGTCACTGCAGTTCTTTTTTTGTTTTTTTCTAGTGGCCACAATAGCCTATTTTTGGTAACTAGCCCAAAATAATCATGGCAACACACGGACTATTGTAACCATGGGCCTCCTGCAGGTTGTATGATCCATGGGCCTTCGTCCGGCTGTAGGATCCATCCGCCTTCTATACGGGCCTTAGGGTCCATGGGCCTTCTACGGGCCGTAGGGTCCATGGGCCTTCTACGGGCCGTACGATCCATGGGCCTTGTACGGGCCGTACTATCCATGGGCCTCATACGGGCCGTAGGATCCATGGGCCTTCTACGGGGCGTATCATCATTTCGCCAATCATGGGCCGTACTATTCGTGGACCATAACGGGCCGTTAATAGGCCGTATTTGATAACTCTATGAAAACAGCCCAACGGGTTTTTTTGACATGAAAACGACCCAACATATTAACGGTCCGCAAATGGGCCGACTGTAACGACAGGCTGAATTTGGCCCATAAGCATAAAATGACAGTAACGGGCCATATGTAACCGAATGCTACAAATGAGCCCAAGAATCAATGGGCCCTGAGAAGGCCGAAAGATAACTTGGGCTGGAAACAACCCAATGGAATAACGGGCCGTTAATGGGTACAAAGTGATACACTGTTCATTATGGGCCAGTTTCACCACGGTCCGTTAATGGGCCAAGAGTTACAAAGGTCCTCATATGGGCCGAAAGAAGTCATGGGCCACACATGGGCCGGAAGTTAAAACGGGCTGAATCATATTGGACGGCCCAGATGATGCTACTGGGCCTAATTCGGATAGGGAGTAACGGGCCCTGGGTTAGCGAGCTGTAAATGGGCTATATGCGAATAGGCCGTTAACAGGCTTCCGTGGGTCGGCCCGCCACCTTTTGACCAAGTCAAATGGGCCGGCCTTTTCACAGGAATGGGCCTCTGTTCGGCCGTGCCACGTGTCGCCGTATCATAGGCGCCTTCGGTCCAATGAGCGGATGACATCTGTCCCAACGGTGAGCCGACACGTGTTTCCTCCAGCCAATGATGATTTTACACGTGGAAAATCCCCATTGGTCGGGGCTATTAACGGGTTACCGGATCCAAAACCTGACCCGATAGCTTAGCGGCGTTCAGTTACGGTGGATGCCACATGTCGGTCACCCTTGACGAAAGCACTTATGTGACGTGTGATTTATCGTCATGGAAGTGGACACTTCCGTGATGATAATTTTGGTAATGTCATGGAACACTTCTATGACAGCACAGGTATGACTATCTTGATTCTGTCATAAAATCGTCATGGATGTACATGCATGACAAAAAACGCGACCTACTGTGACAAACACGTATCATCACGGAAGTGTATTTTTTTGTAGTGTAAGGTACACATCAATAACACACATATATCAAATATACTTTTGTTGAAGTTGACAGCCTTCTTATCTACCAAGTATTTGAGGCAGTTCCGCTACCAGTGACTGTTTCCCTAATAGAAGCACTTTGTCTCGGGTTTGGGTTCTTGGGTTTCTTCACTGGAGTAGCAACTGACTTGCCATTCAAGAAGTTTCCCTTCTTGCCCTTGTTTGAAACCAATGCTCTTGTTAACCATCAACACTTGATGCTCCTTCTTGATTTCTACCTTTACGGCCTTAAGCATGACGAACAGCTTCGGGATTATCTTCCCTTGCATGTTATAGTTCATCACGAAACTCTAGTAGCTTGGTGATAGCGACTGGAGAACTTTTGTCAATCACTCTCTTATCTGGATGATTAACTCCCACTTGATTCAAGTGATTGAAGTACCCAGACATTCTGAGCACATGCTCACTGGTTGAGCTATTCTCCTCCATCTTGTAGGCAAAGGTCTAGTCAGAGGTCTCAACCTCTCAACACGAGCATGAGCCTGAATAGCAATTTTAGCTCTTCGAACGTCTCGTATGTTCTATGGCGTTCAAAACGCTTTTGGAGCCCCGACTTTAAGCCGTAAAGCATGGCGCACTAAACTATCAGGTAGTCATCAGAACATGTCTACCAGATGTTAACAACATCAACAGACGACGCCACAGGGGTTGGCACACCGAGCGGTGCATCAAGGACAGAAGCCTTCTGTGTAGCAGTGAGGACAATCCTCAGACTACGGCCCTAGTCCGCACAATTGCTTACAATATCTTTCAACTTAGTTTTTCTCTAGGAATGTATTAAAACAAAGAGCTAAAGTGCGAGCTATTAATCCACAACATAATTTGCAAAGACAATTTAGACTATGTTCATGATAATTAAGTTCATCTAATCAAATTATTCAATGAACTCCCACTCAGATAGACATCCCTCTAGTCATCTAAGTGATACATGATCCGAATCGACTAGGCCGGGTCCGATCATCACGTGACGCGGACTAGTCATCAACGGTGAACATCTCCATGTTGATCGTATCTACTATACGACTCATGTTCGACCTTTCGGTCTCTCGTGTTCCGAGGCCATGTCTGTACATGCTAGGCTCGTCAAGTCAACCTAAGTGTTTTGCATGTGTAAATCTGGCTTACACCCGTTCTACTCGAACGTTAGAATCTATCACACCCGATCATCATGTGGTGCTTCGAAACAACGAGCCTTCACAATGGTGCACAGTTAGGGGGAACACTTTCTTGAAATTTTAGTGAGGGGTCATCTTATTTATGCTACCATCATTCTAAGCAAATAAGATGTAAACATGACAAACATCACGTGCAAATCATAAAGTGACATGACATGGCCAATATCATCTTGCGCCTTTGATCTCCATCTTCGAGGCGCGGCATGAACACCATCGACACCGGCATGACACCATGATCTCCATCATCATGTCTTCATGAAGTTGCCTCACCAACTATTACTTCTACTACTATGCCTAACGATTAGCAATAAAGTAAAGTAATTACATGGCGTTTTCATTGATAGGCAGGTCATAAATAAATTAAGATAACTCCTATGGCTCCTGCCGGTTGTCATACTCATCAACATGCAAGTCGTGATTCCTATTACAAGAACATGATCAATCTCATACATCACATATATCATTCATCACATCCTTTTGGCCATATCACATCACATAGCATACCCTGCAAAAACAAGTTAGACGTCCTCTAATTGTTGTTGCATGTTTTACGTAGCTGCTATGGGTTTGTAGCAAGAACGTTTCTTACCTACGCAAAACCACAAGATGATATGCCACTTGCTATTTGCCCTTCATAAGGACCCTTTTCATCGAATCCGATCCGACTAAAGTGGGAGAGACAGACACCCACCAGCCACCTTATGCATCAAGTGCATGTCAGTCGGTGGAACCAGTCTCACGTAAGCGTACATGTAAGGTCGGTCCGGGCCGCTTCATCCAACAATGCTACCGGATCAAGATAAGACTGGTAACGGTAAGCAAATTGAACAAACCATCGCCCACAACTGCTTTGTGTTCTACTCGTGCATAGAATCTACGCATAGACCTAGCTCATGATGCCACTATTGGGGAACATAGCAATAATTCAAAAAAATTCCTACGTGTCACCAAGATCAATCTGGGAGTTACTAGCAATGAGAGAGAGAGGGAGTGCATCTTCATACCCTTGAAGATTGCTAAGCGGAAGTGTTGCAAGAACGCGGTTGGTGGAGTCGTACACGCAGCGATTCACATCGCGGTCGATTCCGATCTAAGCACCGAACAACGGCGCCTCCGCGTTCAACACACGTACAGCCCGGGGACGTCTCGTCCTTCTTGATCCAGCAAGGGGAGAGGAGAAGTTGAGGGAGAACTCCGACATCACGACAGCGTGATGGTGATGGAGCTCGTGGTTTTCCGGCAGGGCTTCGCCAAGCGCTACTGAGGAGGAGGAGGTGTAGGAGAGGGGGAGCGGCTACGCCAGGGGAAGGGTGCAGCTGCCCTCTCTCCCCCTCACTATATATAGGGGGAAGGGGGTGGAGGAGGCGCCCTAGGGTTCCCTAGGGGAGGGGCGGCGGCCACAGCGGAAACCCTAGATGGTTTTGGGCACCCCCACCCCTAGGAAACTTGCCCCCCAAGCTAGGAGGGGTGGCTGTCCTAGGGGAGGCGCCCCCACCTCTCCATGTTACGTGAGATGGGGTGGGAGGGGCGCTCAGCCCCTTAGTGGGCTGATGTGCCCCTCCCCTTGGCCCATAAGCCCCCCCCCCCGCCCCAACGCTTGCCGGGGCCTCCGAAACCCCTTGCGGACACGCTGGTCGTCACCCGGTACCCCCGGAACAATTCCGGACTCCAATACCCTTCGTCCAATATATCGATCTTCACCTCCGGACCATTCCGGAACTCCTCGTCATGTCTGGGATCTCATTCGGGACTCCGAACAACCTTCAGTAACCACATACTATTTCCCATAACAACTCTAGCGTCACCGAACCTTAAGTGTGTAGACCCTACGGGTTATGGAACCATGCAGACATGACCGAGACATCTCTCCAGCCAATAACCAATAGCGGGATCTGGATACCCATATTGGCTCCCCAATGTTCCACAATGATCTCATCGGATGAACCACGATGTCGGGGATTCAACCAATCCCGTATACAATTCCCTTTGTCTATCAGTATGTTACTTGCCCGAGATTCGATCGTCGGTATCCCCATACCTCGTTTAATCTTGTTACCGGCAAGTCTCTTTACTCATTCCGTAACGCATGGTCCCGTGACCAACTCCTTAGTCACATTGAGCTCATTATGATGATGCATTACTGAGTGGGCCCAGAGATACGTCTCCGTCATACGAAGTGACAAATCCGAGTCTCGATTCGTGCCAACCCAACAAACACTTTTAGAGATACATGTAATGCACCTTTATAGCCACCCAGTTACGTTGTGACGTTTAGTACACCCAAAGCATTCCTATGGTATCCGGGAGTTGCACAATCTCATGGTCTAAGGAAATGATACTTGACATTAGAAAAGCTTTAGCAAATGAACTTCACGATCTTGTGCTACGCTTAAGATTGGGTCTTCTCCATCACATCATTCTCCTAATGATGTGATCCCGTTATCAATGACATACAATGTCCATGGTTAGGAAACCATGACCATCTATTGATCAACGATCTAGTCAACTAGAGGCTTACTAGGGACATATTACGATCTATGTATTCACACATGTATTACGGTTTCTGGTTAATACAATTATAGCATGAACAATAGACAATTATCATGAACAAGGAAATATAATAATAACCATTTTATTATTGCCTCTAGGGAATATTTCCAACATTAATCATCTGCAAAAAGAATTAACTAAATAGCACTCTCCAATAAAAAATGGCAGCAATTCTCGTGAGCGCTAAAGTTTCTGTTTTTTATAGCAAGATCAAAAAGACTTTCCCCAAGTCTTCCCAACGGTTCTACTTGCCACAAACACTAATTAAACACAAAAAACAACCAAAACAGAGGCTAGATAAACTATTTATTACTATAAATAGGAACAAAAAGCAAGAAATAAAAATAAAATTTGGTTGCCTCCCAACAAGCGCTATCGTTTAACGCCCCTAGCTCGGCATAAAAGCAAAGATAGATCTAAGTATTATCATCTTTGGTATGCAATCCATAAGTGGCTCTTATAATAGATTCATAAGGTAATTTAATTTTCTTTCTAGGAAAGTATTCCATGCCCTTCCTTAATGGAAATTGGAATCTAATATTCCCTTCCTTCATATCAATAATTGCACCAATCGTTCTAAGGAAAAGTCTACCAAGAATAATAGGACATGAAGAATTGCAATCTATATCAAGAACAATGAAATATATGGGCACATAATTCCTATTTGCAACAATAAGAACATCATTAATTCTTCCAATAGGTTTCTTAATAGTGGAATCCGCAAGGTTCAAGTTTAAAGAACAATCATCAAATTCACAGAAACCTACCAAATTGCACAAAGTTTTTGGGATCGTGGAAACACTAGCGCCCAAATCACACAAAGCATAGCATTCATGGTCTTTAATTTTTATTTTAATTGTAGGTTCCCACTCATCATAAATTTTTCTAGGGATAGAAACTTCCAACTCAAGTTTTTCTTCATAAGATTGCATCAAAGCATCAACGATATGTTTAGTAAAAGCTTTATTTTGACTATAAGCATGATGAGAATTTAGCACGGATTGCAACAAGGAAATACAATCTATCAAAGAGCAATTATCATAATTAAATCCCTTGAAATCCAAGATAGTGGGTTCATTGCTATCTAAAGTTTTAACCTCTTCAATCCCACTTTTAACAATTTTAGCATCAAGATCTAAAAACTCTGAATTTTTGGGACGCCTTCTAACTAAAGTTGACTCATCTCCAGTCCCATCATTATCAAGATTCATATTGCAAAACAAGGATTTAATAGGGGACACATCAGTCACTTTTAGATTTTCGTCTTTATTATCATGAAAACTAGAAGAACACGCTTTCACAAAGCAATCTTTCTTAGCACGCATCCTAGCGGTTCTTTCTTTGCACTCATCAATGGAAATTCTCATGGCTTTGAGAGACTCATTGACACCATGCTTGGAATAGATCTAAGTTTCAAAGAATCAACATCAAGAGAAATTCTATCCATGTTCCTAGCCAACTCATCAACCTTAAGCAATTTTTCTTCAATCAAAGCATTGAAACTCTTTTGCAAACTAATAAACTCTTTAATACTAGATTCAAAAATCAGAGGGCATCTTATTATAATTTCCATAAGAATTGTTGTAGGAATTACCATAATTATTAGAGGAATTACTAGGAAACGGCCTAGAATTAAAATTACCTCTATACGCGTTGTTACCAAAATTGTTCCTACCAACAAAATTCACATCCATAGATTCATTGTTATTCTCAATCAAAGTAGACAAAGGCATATCATTAGGATCAGTAGGAGCACTCTTATTAGCACACAATTTCATAAGTTCATCCATCTTTCCACTCAAAACATTAATCTCTTCAATCACATGAACTTTTCTACTAGTAGATCTTTTGGTGTGCCATTGAGAATAATTAACCATAATATTATCTAGGAGTTTAGTAGCTTCTACTAAAGTGATTTCCATAAAAGTGCCTCCCGCGGCCGAATCTAAAAGATTTCTAGAAGCAAAATTCAATCCGGCATAAATTTTTTGTATAATCATCCATAAATTCAATCCATGTCCAGGGAAATTACGTATCATTAATTTCATCCTCTCCCAAGATTGTGCAACATGTTCATGATCAAGTTGCTTAAAATTAATAATATCGTTTCTAAGAGAGATGATATTAGCGGGAGGAAAATACTTAGAGATAAAAGCATCTTTGCACTTATTCCAGGAATCAATACTATTTTTAGGCAAAGACAAAAACCATGCTTTAGCACGATCTCTAAGAGAAAACGGAAATAGCTTAAGTTTAACAATATCATTATCCACATCTTTATTCTTTTGCATATCACACAAATAAACAAAGTTGTTTAGATGGGTAGCGGCATCTTCACTAGGAAGGCCAGAAAACAGATCTTTCATGACAAGATTCAACAAAGCAGTATTAATTTCACAAGATTCAGCATCGGTAAGAGGAGCAATCGGAGTGCTAATAAAATCATTATTATTGGTATTGTTAAAGTCACACAATTTAGTATTATCTTGAGCCATCGTGACAAGCAAGCAATCCAACACACAAGCAAACAAGCGAAAAGAAGAAAAAGCGAACGGAAGAAGAGGGCGAATAAAACAGCAAGGGTGAAGTGGGGGAGAGGAAAACGAGAGGCAAATGGCTAATAATGTAATGCGAAGGACAAGAGTTGTGATGGGTACTTGGTATGTCTTGACTTGGCGAAGATATCCCTGGTAACGGCGCCAGAAATCCTTCTTGCTACCTCTTGAGCATTGCATTGGTTTTCCCTTGAAGTGGAAAGGGTGATGCAGCAAAGCAGCGTAAGTATTTCCCTCAGTTTTTGAGAATCAAGGTATCAATCCAGTAGGAGACCACGTGCGATTTACCTCGTACCTACACAAACAAATAAGAACCTCACAACCAACACGATAAAGGGGTTGTCAATCCCTTCAAGGCCACTTGCAAGAGTGAGATCTGATAGAGATAATAATAATAAGATAAATATTTTGGGTATTTTTATGATATAGATTGAAAGTAAAGATTGAAATATAAAATAAATTGGAAACTTGTATGATGGAGAATAGACCTGGGGGCCATAGGTTTCACTAGTAGCTTCTCTGAAGATAGCATAAGTATTACGGTGGGTGAACAAATTACTGTCGAGCAATTGATAGAAAAGCGAATAATTATGAGAATATCTAGGCATGATCATGTATATAGGCATCACGTCCGTGACAAGTAGACCGACTCCTGCCTGCATCTACTACTATTACTCCACACATTGATCGCTATCCAGCATGCATCTAGAGTATTAAGTTCATAAGAATGGAGTAACGCTTTAAGCAAGATGGCATGATGTAGAGGGATAAACTCATGCAATATGATATAAACCCCATCTTTTTACCCTCAATGGCAACAATACAATACGGGTCGTTTCCCTTTCTGTCACTGGGATCGAGCACCGCAAGATTGAGCCCAAAGCTAAGCACTTCTCCCATTGCAAGAAATATCAATCTAGTAGGCCAAACCAAACTGATAATTCGAAGAGACTTGCAAAGATAACCAATCATACATAAAAGAATTCAGAGAAGATTCAAATATTATTCATAGATAATCTTGATCATAAACCCACAATTCATCGGATCTCGACAAACACACCGCAAAAGAAGATTACATCGAATAGATCTCCAAGAAGATCGAGGAGAACTTTGTATTGAGATCCAAAGAGAGAGAAGAAGCCATCTAGCTACTAGCTATGGCCCCGAAGGTCTGAGGTAAATTACTCACACATCATCAGAGGGGCCATGGAGTTGATATAGACGCCCTCCGTGATCAATCACCCCTCCGGCGGAGCTCCGAAAAAGGCCCGAAGATGGGATCTCTTGGGTACAGAAGGTTGCGGCGGTGGAAATAGGGTTTCGTGGTGCTCCTGGATGTTTTTGGGGTATGTGGATATATATAGGAGGAAGAAGTAGGTCGGTGGAGTGATACGTCTCCAATGTATCTACTTTTCCAAACACTCTTGCCCTAGTTTTGGACTCTAACTTGCATGATTTGAATGGAACTAACCCGGACTGACGCTTTTTTCAGCAGAATTACCATGGTATTATTTATGTGCAGGAGAAAACATTCTCGGAATGACCTGAAACTTCATGGAGCCACTTTTCAGAAAATATGAAAAATACCTGCAAAAGATGAGGGCCAGGGGGCCCACCACCTCTCCACGAGGGTGGGGCGCGCCTGCCCCCCTACCTCATGGGGCCCCTGTTGCCTCTTCGACTCCAACTCCAACTCCATATATTGTGTTTCGGGGAGAGAAAAAATCAGAGAGAAGAATTCATCGCGTTTTACGATATAGAGCCACCGCCAAGCCCTAAAACCTCTCGGGAGGGCTGATCTGGAGTCCGTTCGGGGCTCCGGAGAGGGGAATCCATCGCCATCGTCATCATCAACCATCCTCCATCACCAATTTCATGATGCTCACCGCCATGAGTGAGTAATTCCATCATAGGCTTGGTGGACGGTGATGGATTGGATGGGATCTATCATGTAATCGAGTTAGTTTTGTTAGGGTTTGATCCCTAGTGTCCACTATGTTCTGAGATTGATGTTGCTATGACTTTGCTATGCTTAATGCTTGTCACTAGGGCCCGAGTGCCATCATTTCATATCTGAACCTATTATGTTTTCATCAATATATGAGTGTTCTTGATCCTATCTTGCAAGTCTATAGTCACCTATTATGTGTTATGATCCGTTAACCCCGAAGTGACAATAATCGGGATACTTACCAGTGATGACCGTAGTCTGAGGAGTTCATGTATTCACTATGTGTTAATGCTTTGTTCCGGTTCTCTATTAAAAGGAGGCCTCAATATCCCTTAGTTTTCGTAAGGACCCCGCTGCCACGGGAGGGTAGGACAAAAGATGTCATGCAAGTTCTTTTCCATAAGCACTTATGACTATATTCGGAATACATTCCTACATTATATCAATGAACTGGAGCTAGTTCTGTGTCCTAGGTTATGACTGTTACATGATGAACCGCGTCCGGCATAATTCTCCATCATTGATCCATTGCCTACGAGCTTTCCATATATTGTTCTTCGCTTATTTACTTTTCCGTTGCTATTGCTATCATCACTATAAAATACCAAAAACATTACTTTTACTATTGTTACCTTTTGCTACCGTTATCACCACTATCATATTACTTTGCTACGAAACACTTTGCTGCAGATATTAAGTTTCCAGGTGTGGTTGAATTGACAACTCAGCTGCTAATACTTGAGAATATTCTTTGGCTCCCCTTGTGTCGAATCAGTAAATTTGGGTTGAATACTCTACCCTCGAAAACTGTTGCGATCCCCTATACTTGTGGGTTATCATGACTATTTTCTGGCGCCGTTGCCGGGGAGCATAGCTCTATTCTTTGAGTCGCTTGGGATATATATATCTGCTTATCATTATGAAGAACTTGAGAGATCCAAAAACCAACCGCGGACATCGTCCTCTCCGCCGGCGCCGTAGGTCTCCTCCGTCGCCAAGTTAGGGCACGGACGAGTGAACTGCTCGGCCTCATCTCCCACTCCGTCTAGCAGTTCTCAGTGTGGTAAATAAAACTCCCTTTTTACAGCACCGTTGATCCTATTGATCTGTCACTTTCTACCACAAGCAGTTTCTGCTCACACAAACTAGATCTCTCTCAAACTGCATCTCATAACATGCCTAGTATATTCACTTGTGCTTCAAAAAGTAGTTAGATTCCTCACTTGTACTGATCTGTGGATTCGTACAAATCTGGAACCAACTTCTTATCTATGAGTGAATGTCTTCGCACGATGAGGTCAATGTCTTCTAAACTGATTTATATTCAAAATCTTCTGAGAATGCATATGACCTCTTCCCCTTCCCTCGCACCGTAATGTTGTCACAGGTACATGTCCATGGGAGAATCCTTTGGTTCTCATAGTCTGCATTCATTTGCAGAATTCTTACAGCATCACATAAATTCTCCTGAAGCCAGTTCCTGTTGGTCCAGCAAAAGAAAGCCTTTGAAGCCTTTGAACGTCTTGAAGCCTTCCAAGTTAAGGTTTATGGCTTCAGAAACAGCAGCAAGGAAGGGGGGCAGACAGCGACGTGGAGGAACATCCAAAGATCTGCCTGATGAACTGGCAGGAATGTATAAAACAGATCCGGAAGAGAATTATGGTCAGCGCAAGGCCCGAATCCAATGGATTCGACGCTATTGGGCAGAACAATGGTTCAAATACCGCTTCACAACCCAAGAGTATGCTGAGAAAAGCGACATCAAAAGACCGTGGGGAGACATCTTATACAAGAATCTTCAATCCAAGTCCAGAGATGAAGTTATTGCCCAAAGCTTCTATCCATGCATGGTTCGTGGGCCACAGCCTGATGATGCATATCCGTCGTCACTACTCTGGTGTCGTGATGACAATCTGTTCAAGCGCAACTTCCAGTTTGCCCAAAACTCAGCGAAGCAGAACAAGAAGAAATTTGGGTTAGACTTCAACCCTGGTCCCTCAGCACCAAGGGCAGATGGCACACGAGAAGTAGAACCCAATGTCATCGGTCCGTATGCCAACCTTGAAGGCCTCATCACCTACATCTTGGTTCAAGGGACTGCAGTGAATGAGCCTGCAGCTGATACTGAGTCTGATGAAGCGCCTGCAGTGCCTGCAGTACCAAAGCCAAAGCTGTCGAAGAAGTCAAAAGCTTCAAAGTCGGCCCCTTCACCAAAAATCTCAAGGGCGAAGCCATTGGCAACTACACCTCCTGAAGACAGTGTGCAGTCTGAAGAAGTATCCCGCGTCTCCAAGCCCCAGAAGGACAAGATGCCTCAGTCTCACACTGGCAAAGAGATCACAGCTGCTGCCATCCTGCACAGTGAAGCCATTGATCTGTCAAGTGATGAAGATCTTGGAGATGACGCTCTTGAGCAACTCATCAAGAGCAAAGAAGAAGCAGAAATCTTCAACAATCTGCCTCTCTTTGATGTCGCCATCATCCACAACTTCATTGACGAGTGGTTTGCCACACCAAACATCAGCTTTGAAGATCTACAGCTGCCCGTTGGCCTCAGCGTCGCCTTCCAAGGCGCTATTGCTTCAGAACTTGCTATTGCCCAGCACATTGTTGAACTGAAGCAGAAAATTGATCATGAAAAGGCTCAGTTCAAGAAGCATATGGCCAAGCTCAGCGTGCAAGAAGTGAAGAGCTTCAAGATCATGTTGCATGAGCTAAAGGAAAACTTTCTGAAGAAGCGTGCAGAAGCTCAGGGTTCACGTGAGCGGATGAAGACTCTGGCTGACAGATGTGTGCAAGCCTACAATGAGGCTGAGAAGCACAAGGCACTTGGGCGTCCTAGCATCGACCCCAAGATGGCCGCAAAGAAAAAGAAGAAGACTATTCCAGCTGAACCAGAGGCACCAAGGCAGGAAGCAGTTCCGCTTGTCTTCCCAACTGCAACGACTGGCTCGAAGCCAAAGAGCCGGTCAACCGCTTCAGAGCTCAAGAAGATGAGAACTGCAGAGGCTGAATCCAGGAAGAGGAAACACTCTGAAGCCTCTCCTTCTGCCCCCACTCAAAAAAAGCGAAAGATCAAGAAAGCTCGGGCTGCTCCCATAGAGCCCTTGATAGTTGAACCTATTTCTATGGTTCACCCTGACGCAGAACGTCAACTGACGGTTCATGAGCCTGCTTCCACAGAGGCTCCTGAAGCTGAAGACATTCTAGCAGCTGATCCCATCGCTGCTGAAGACATTGGTCATCGTGACAATGTAGAAGATGATGCAGCCCTTCCTCAGTTAGAACATAGCGAACTCATCAGCATTGGTCGTCCACTGACGCTAATTGCACAAGATGCTTCATGGGCGGATCGCCCTCAAGAGGAAGAAGACTATGAGGCCCAGCCCACGCCAACCCCACAGGCGTCGTCTGCGTTCCGCAGGATTCGCAAAGGTCCAAGGCCTCAAGTCTATGCTGAAGACATTCCGGCTGCATCAGCCGCAGAAGAAGCACCACAAGAGCCCACTCCTCCGCTCCACCAAGAAGCAGTTCTCCAGGAGAACGTGCTTGTGACCGACCCTCCAGCTAGTCAAGCGGAGGATGAAAATCTTGAGGCTGCCACAACCAACAACGAAGCTAATGTGGAGCCCTCCCCAGCAAAAGCCTCAGAAGACAGCGAAGCCACTGAACCCACAACTTCTATTCCTGAGTCTGCTGCAGGTCCCCAATTCAACTATCATGTTGAGCACAGGCCTCAGGTCCAGAAGCCAATCCCCAGACTGCCAAGGTTTCCAGGTCCTGCATCAGCACCTGGCTCCTTCAACATCAATGGCTTTAGGGCAGATAATACTTTCTTCCATAGCTCCAAGAACCCCTATTCAAGGGAAAGGATTTCATCAGATAGGTTCTGGAGCTATCCTCAGCGCAGCTACTACTCTTGCATACTGTACAACCAAGGTCGCATTTTCCCGCACAAGCGCCTTGATGTTGAAGCTATTGCTGGTCTGCCCTGTCTAGAGGAAGCGTTGGATTGCTTCAAACAAGTGGGTCTGCTACAGTTTGTTACTGATGAAGAGCATTGGAACGAAGAGCTCCTGCTACAATTCTATGCCACACTACACATCAAAGGATACAACAGAGATCCGAAGACTTGGGTCCTGGAGTGGATGACCGGCAACGTTCATCACGAAGCCAATGCATTTGATATCATTGAGCTCACTGGCCTGCCCACTCCAGGCGAATTCTCTGAGCAAGGCTGTCGGCTACACACTGAAGCTATTGAGAGCATATTTTAGAGGCCTGAACCGAATATGAGTCAGATGCTCTCCATGATGAAGCCATTGCCCCACGATGCTCCTTATCCCACAGAGTTCTTCGTTGAAGACCTTGAGTACCTGCCCAGGACCATCTATCACATCATCCGGCGGACTCTCTGGCCCATTAAAGGACACTCTCCAAATGCCAAGATCGAGGGTGCAATGAAGACTCTGATATTCTATATCCTTCATGGCAAATGCTTCAACGCACATGATTTCTTCATACGCCAACTAGCTGCATCAGGCTCAGATCTGTTTGGTTTAAAGTTCTATGATCCTTGGGTAATGAGGCTGATCAAACTTCACTCTGCCATCTCGTATCAGCCCTCAGCCCGCAACCATCAGATCTTCTTGCCTGATGTGGATACCTCTGCTGAAGCCATCTATCCTGAACCTGCCAAGCAACCTCTGAGTCTTCAAAATGCAGAACACCAGAGCTTCACTCAAAACGTTGAAGGTGTTGAAGCCATCTCCAGGGTGTATCCTTTGGCTTGCACTACACGTGCACCACACCCTGCTTCAACTGAAGCCACTGACAGTGCCACTGCTTCAAGACCCAAGAAGCGCACTCGTGTTCTCAACGACCGAGAGCTTCTTGTGGCCCTTCATCAAAAGCAGGATAGGCATCATGACTGGTTGAAGAGACAGATGAAAAGCCTCTTGGTGGATGTAAATCGCATCCGAAATCTTGCCACCAAGAATGCTTTCGTTGCCCATGAAACCTGTCGCCGCACATGGAAAGGGCTAACGATGATGCTTTCTGAAGCTGATCTTCAAGAGGATGGCTTCACTGAGAGATTCAAATTTGACTCCACACCTCCTCGAAGAGCTGTGCTGCTGGGGACTCCATCTCTTGAAGACTCTGAGTTTTCTTCCTCTGCTGCCACAGTCACTGCCAGAATCATTGAGGAAGAAGACGATGCTACTTCACCACCATCTGCTTCAGCACCTCCAAGCTCTTCTGCACCGCCAAACAACATCAACAACCCTGCTACTTCATCTACTCCTCATGGGAACGAGTAGAGGCTCTATGTCTTCAAACCTTTTTGGTCATTACTGACAAAAGGGGGAGAAGCATATGAGATTGATAGTCTTCAAGCGGGTTCATATGGGCGGGTGCCTTATATTTTGCTTCGTGCTTACAACTCTCATTTTTGCTACATTTGGTTCTTATGAGTTGTAACACTTAAACCATATGGTCGTCTGCTACTTGTTTGCCACCCTGTTTTGCGAAGATAAATTCCGCATGTGCGACGATAAATTCCGCACTTATCTCATTCTGCAGACGACCATTTTCCATTATGCATGTCATTATCTTCATATACTTTCACATGCATAGTGGATTGTCATCATAAGCTGAAGTGGATCTCCACAAGTACAACCTGCCATGTGCATTTGCATTCCAAAAGCAAATTAACTTATATGCACATCTTCAGGGGGAACCCTTGCAACTTATGAAGACAATTCCTTATCCTTTACAATTTCACAGACTATATTCCCCGTTGAAAACTTCAACTAGTTTGTCATCAATCACCAAAAAGGGGGAGATTGTAAGTGCATCTAGTGCCACCCCTAGTTGGTTTTGGAGTATTGATGACAAACCTAGTTGGGGGACTAATGTGTTTGTGAGAATTGCAGGATAACACAGGTAGAAGTCCCTCATTGATTTGGTTTTACTACCAGAGATGACCCCTAAAAATGTACGAAGACAGTGAAGTCAAAGGTGGTATATGAAGATATTCACATTGAAGACTATGACAAAAGAAGACACGATATGAAGCCTATGGAGCTCGAAGACTTAGATCTTTCGTAGTTATTTTTCTTTGGTGTTGAGTCATAGGAACCACCGTACTGTTAAGTGGGGTCCAGAGAACCAGTTAGAATGACTGAAGTGATGCCTAAACCAAAAACCTATGTCTTCGAGTGAAGACAATGAGAGCGAATCTTGTCCAGAGCCGGACAAGTCAGCTTTGCTTGTAGCCCAAGTAAAGTTGCCATGAGAGTTTGAAATCTGACTGTTGAGACACGTGTCAGTTCCTTAGTGACCCAGGGTCATTTCGGACAAATCAGGTCGGGTTGCCAAGTGGCTATAAATAGCCCACCCCCTACAACCATAAATGGTTGGCTGCTCAGATTTCAGTGCACGGCTTTTGTCGTTTGAGAGCAACCCACCTCGAAGCCTTTGAGAGAGAGAATTCCTTGCGAGGATAAAGCCCTAACCACCTAGAGCCAGAGAAAATTGGGCATCACTTAAGTCTTCTTGTCTGTGTGATCTGAAGACTTATTACACTTGAGGACTGTGAATCCTCCAGACGGTTAGGCGTCACGTTCAGAGCATCCAAGAAACATTGTGGATTGCCAGTGAACAAAGTCCGTGAAGGTTTGGGAGTCTACCTTGAAGACTTACCAGAGTGATTAGGCGAGGACTATGTGACCTTAGCTCAAGGAGAATACGGTGAGGACTTGGTGTCCTGAGCTGCGTGTTCAGGACTGGGTGTCCGGGACTGTGTGTCCTAAGGTTTAAATACCTAGCCACTCCAACCAGACGTACAGTTGTCACAGCAACTGGAACTGGTCCAACACATCATTGTCTTCAACGAGTCACTGGTTTCATCTTCACTTCCTTTTACTTACTGATCACTCATTGTGAAGTCATTGTGTGTCTGTTCTATCTTTTGTCTTCACAACGTGAGTGTATGATCTGTTTGGCTTCATAGTATCTTCCTACCTGATCCTTATTACACTACAGCTATTTGTCACTGTGCTTTCACTCAGTTGATACTTGACCATGGCTTGCCTAGTGTAGTCTAACTTCCGCTGCATAGTAATAGGCATATCTCTACTGTTTGTCTTCATAACTTCCATGTTTTGAAGACTTTCATAAAAATCGCCTATTCACCCCCCTCTAGTCGATATAACGCACTTTTAGAATCTGAAACTGTTGTGGCACATCTTACTAAATTGAATGATATAGCTACCCTGTTCACTAAAGATGAAATAACTCGTTACTTTTACATCCTTAAAATATTTCCGTTCTCATTAAAGGGTGATGCTAAAATATGGTTTAATTCTCTTGATCCTGGTTGTGTGCGTAGTCCCCAGGAAATGATTTATTACTTCTCTGCTAAATATTTCCCTACTCATAGGAAACAAGCTGCTTTAATGGATATATATATATAATTTTGTGCAAATTGAAGAAGAGAGTCTCCCACAAGCTTGGGGAGGCTTCTCCAATTACTTAATGCTTTGCCTGATCATCCTCTTAAGAAAAATGAAATACTTGATATCTTTTATAATGGACTAACCGATGCCTCCAGAGATTACCTGGATAGTTGTGCTGGTTCTGTTTTCAGGGAAAGAACACCGGATGAAGCTGGAATTTTATTGAATAATATGTTGACAAATGAAAATAATTGGACACCTCCGGAGCCAATTCCGGAGCCTATTCCTAAACCAACTCCGAAGAAGAGGGGTATTCTATTTCTCAGTCCTGAAGATATGCAAGAGGCAAAGAAATCTATGAAAGAAAAAGGTATTAAAGCTGAAGATGTTAAGAATTTACCTCCTGTTGAAGAAATACATGGTCTTAATTTACCGCCTGTTGAAGAAACATATAATCTTAATCCTCTACCTATTAAAGAAACACATGGTCTGGATAACCCGACATAGGTGGTAAAGGTAAATTCTCTCTATAGATATGATAAAACTGTAATCCCATTTACTAAATTTGCTAGCCCATGCTTAGATGAGTTTGATAAATTTATGGCTAAGCAAGAAGACTTTAATGCTTATTTTGGTAGATAATTGAAATACAATTCAAATATGCTTGAACACTTAGGAGATTATATGGCCAATGTTAAAGGTGAACTTAAACTTATTAGTAAACATGCTTCTATGGTTACCACTCAAGTAGAACAAGTACTTAAAGCTCAAAATGATTTGCTCAATGAATTGAATAGTAAGGATAATGATAATGTTGTTAGAGTGGCTACTAGAACTGGTAGAATGACTCAGGAACCTTTGTATCCTGAAGGACACCCTAAGAGAATTGAGCAAGATTCTCAGAGAAATAAAATAGATGCACCTAGTCCTTCTAAAAAGAAGAAAAAGAAAAATGATAGGACTTTGCATGCTTCTAGTGATCCTATTGTTGAAATACCTGAGAATCCAAATGATATTTCTCTTTCTGATGCTGAAACTCAATCTGGTAATGAACCTGAAACTAGTGATAATGCTAATAATAATGTTCATGATGATGTTCAACCTAGTAATGATAATGATGTAGAAATTGAACCTGCTGTTGATCTTGATAACCCACAATCAAAGAATCAATGTTATGATAAAAAAGACTTTGTTGCTAGGAAACATGGTAAAGAAAGAGAGCCTTGGGTTCAGAAACCCATGTCTTTTCCTCCCAAACCATCTAAGAAAAAGGATGATGAGGATTTTGAGCGCTTTGATGAAATGATTAGACCTATCTTTTGCGTATGCGATTAACTAATATACTCAAAACCAATCCTTATGCTAAGTACATGTAAAATATTATTACAAATGAAAGAAAGATACCAGAAGCTGAAATTTCCACCATGCTTGCTAATTATACTTTTAAGGGTGGAATACCAAAGAAACTTGGAGATCCAGGAGTACCCACTATACCATGCTCCATTAAAAGAAACTATGTTAAAACTGCTTTATGTGATCTTGGAGCTGGTGTTAGTGTTATGTCTATCTCTTTATATCGTAGACTTGATTTGAATAAGTTGACACCTACTGAAATATCTTTGCAAATGGCTGATAAATCAACTGCTATACCTGTCGGTATTTGTGAGGATGTGCCTGTTGTAGTTGCAAACACTACTATTTTAACAGACTTTGTTATTCTTGATATTCCCGAGGACGATAGTATGTCTATTATTCTTGGAAGACACTTTTTGAATACTGCAGGGGCTGTTATTGATTGCACTAAAGGCAATGTCACTTTTCATGTTAATAGCAATGAGCATACGATACACTTTCCGAGGAAATAACCTCAAGTTCATAGTATCAACTCTATTGGGAAAATGCCAGCGATTATATTTGGAGGTTTTGAATATCCTCTTCCTACTGTCAAGAAGAAATATGATATTCTTATTATTGGGGATGTGCATATCCCCATTGAGGTAACATAGTGTTATTCGAAATTTCTCCGGTTCCATGTTATTCGGAATGAGTTCGTTAACAAGACTTGATCAACCTTGTTAGTGGATTCCTTTTGATGATCATGAGATGGATGAAACTAGAAGGCACAACCTTCTGTACCCCACTTTTACTTTCTGTTATTTATATTAAATAAAATAAAAATAAATATTTTTCTGTCTGTTATCTGATTATCCGTGCAATATAAAAATACCTCGAAAATAAAAGTTCTCCAAATGCCCTGAAATTTAAATATGATTTTTTTCTAGAATATTTGAGGATTTATGGAACTGAGAACACACCAGGGGGGGTCAACCACCTGCCCACCAGGGTGGAGGGCGCGCCCACCCCTCTAGAGCGCGCCCCTGCCTCGTGGGCCCACGGTGGCCCTCCTCCACTTATTCCTGCACCCACACACTTCATCTTCGTCCCACAAACACAAATAACCATCTCAAGCACAGGTTCTAGCTCATCTTGCTGCCATTTTTGATCTCCTCGCTCAAAGAACCTCTCACAAAACTGCTTGGGGAGATTGTTCCTTGGTATGCGACTCCTCCATTGGTCTAATTAGTTTTTGTTCTAGTGCTTTATTCATTGCAAATTTGTGTTGGTTAGGTGACCCTGTTCTTGAACTTGCATGTCAAAATTATATGGTCAAAAGTAGTTTTGATGCATGATATAGGCCCTAGGCACTTGTAGGAGTAGTTGCTATCAATATTATTGAGTTTGGTTCACTTTTATTTTGAAGTTACTAAATATTTCAGAATTTTTCAGAGGAAGAAATATGCTTAGGAAAATGTTCCAAGGTGGTTCTTCAAGGAAGCAAGGACCCATGCTTGCAATGCGTGATGCTGATGAAGAGCCACCAAGAGACGGTCCAGTGCGTCCTTGTGAATGGCCTTCTGAGAACTTTATGGATCGAGCGGGAATTAAGGAAGAATTTAACGCATATTTGCGTAACACTGATCTTGTGAGCTTCGAGGAAGAGAAGTGCAGCCAGTATCACTATCTCACCAGTACCTTTGTGAGGAGGTTTGAATTTTCAACTTCACATAATTCTCCAACTGTCCTATTTGATCTTTATGATAAATCTTACACTATGGACTTAGAGGATTTTACCACTGCTTGCAAACTTCCACAATGGGGTAGTATAAGGGATCCTCGCAAATCTGAATTTAGAGATTTTCTTGCTAGAATAACTGTGGGAGAATCTAGAGATATTACACAAGCTACCATAGGGAGCATTCACTTTCCTGCTATACATTATTTTGCTCTCTTCATAGGTAGATGCATTAATGGTAAAGATGAGGCATGTCACATGCGTGTCCCTGATCTTAGTATTTTTAGGAGTGCTATGTTAGGAGACAAATCATATAATTTGAGAGCCATTGTTGCATGTAGGTTGTATCTTAATAGACTTAATGGAGATTTCTTTGGTGGAATTTATGCAACCCGCATAGCTAATTTTCTTGGTGTAGCCATACGGAAGATGATATTGAATTACCTCCTGCTTATCTAGATTTTTAATGCTATGGTTCACCACCAGTTTGTCGAGAGGAACGAATCACCTCTCCAGTATCGACTAATCTTTGACAGACACTGTGCTGTCCATATTACTCTCCCTGCTCCTACCATCTTTGATTATCAGGCAAGAGGAGGATATACTATTACTAGAGAGGAGGCAGATGAGTACAAGAGGAGAGGGGAGGCCGCTCATCGCCACGCTACGGCTCAGCAGGCGATAGCCACCGCATCGCAGTACGACCCCAGCTACTATTATGGATATCCGACTGGCCAGCCGTGGCCATAGACCAACTTAGGACAAAAGCCTAAGCTTGGGGGAGTACGTATTCCCCACCGACATTACATTTATGTTCACACACTCATTGCTAGATGTCGGTGCTCATACTTTTTCATTGTATCATCCATGTTAGTTTATTTCCTTTTTATGCCTTCTTCTTGTGTGTTTGATAAACCTTCAGAAAAACCAAAAAATTAGTTTTAGCTTTTAATCACTTTAATTTCCATGCTTGTAGTAGTAATTAAAAAGAAGAAAATCCAAAAATATTTCCTGTTCTTCTTTTGCTTGTTGGGAGCTCTCCCGTGTAAATAGTTTTATTTCTTTTCTTTTCTTTGGGGGTCGATAGGAGAAGACCATAATTAAATTGTTGAAGTTGCTCTTATATGCATTATTGTTTATCTGACAAAAGAGCCCATATTGCCTTGTCTTCTCCTTTTTATTGAATTCTTGCAGATTCCAGCTTAGTCCAATGCACGTGCACTATTATTATTCACATCGTTCGGTCGTGCATGTGAAAGGCAATTATGATGTTATATGATGGACTGGCTGAGATGAGAAAAGCTGGTATGAACTCGACCTCTTTTGTTTTTGTAAATATGATTAGTTCATCGTTCCTGATTCAGCCTATTATGAATAAATATGTTTGCAATGACAACTAGATATCATAGTTTCTTGTGGCATGCTTGATTAGCTATGAGTTATAATGGTTTACCTTGCATGCCAACATGCTATTAAAATGGTTATGATGTGGTATGATAGGGTGGTATCCTCCTCTGAATGATTTAAGTGACTTGAGTTGGCACATGTTCACGCATGTAGTTGAAAAAAAATCAACATAGCCTTCACGATATTTATGTTCATGGTGGATTATATCCTACTCATGTTTGCATTCGGTTTTGACTAATTTTAATGCATGTTCATGACTGTTGTCGCTCTCTAGCTGGTCGCTTCCCAGTCTTTTGCTAGCCTTCACCTGTACTAAGCGGGAATACTGCCTGTGCATCCAAATCCCTTCAACCCCAAAGTTATTCCACATGAGTCCACTATACCTACCTATATACGGTATCTACCTACCGTTCCAAGTAAATTTGTATATGCCAAACTCTAAACCTTCAAATAAATATCCTATTTTGTATGTTCGAAAGCTCATGTATCAACTAGGCTTGTCCGTATCTTCCATGTTAGGCGGGTTATTCTCAAGAGGAGTGGACTCCGCTCCTCACTCACGAGATAAATGGCTGGTCACCGGGATGCCCAGTCCCATGCTTTATGCAAACTAAATCAAAATAATTGCAAACAGAACTCCCCCTGGGACTCTTGTTAGTTGGAGGCACTCATTGTTTCGAGCAAGCCATGGATTGATGCTTGTTGGTGGAAGGGGGAGTATAAACTTTACCATTCTGTTTGGGAACTGCCTATAATGTGTGTAGCATGGAAGATATCGCCATCTCTTGGTTTTTATGTTGACAGTGAAAGTATACCGCTCAAAATATTGTTCACCTCTGTTTCAAAACCGAGCTCTGGCACCTCTACAAATCCATGCTTCCCTCTGCGAAGGGCCTATCTATTTACTTTTATGCTGAGTCGTCATCCTCTTATTAAAAAGCACCAGTCAGAGAGCACCGCTGTCATTTGCATTCATTACTGTTAGTTTACATTGGGTATGACTTGACTTGATCTCTTTTACCATGAATTACAATGTCTAGTCAGTCCTTGGTCTTTAAAGGTGCTCTGCATTTATGTTTTGCAGTCTCATAAAGGGCTAGCGAGATACCACCTTGTTATATCATATTATGATTGTTTTGAGAAACTGTTGTCATCCGAGATTTATTATTATGCCTCGCTAGTTGATTATGCCATTGATATGAGTAAACTTGAGACCTATGCGTTATTGTGAATGTGGTTAGTTATAATCTTTGCTGAAAACTTGAATGCTGGCTTTACATATTTACAACAAAAAGAGCAAACAAAGTTTGTAAAAGTTTTTCTTTATCACTTTCAGTTTATCAACTGAATTGCTTGAGGACAAGCAAAGGTTTAAGCTTGGGGGAGTTGATACGTCTCCAACATATCTACTTCTCCAAACACTTTTGCCCTTGTTTTGGACTCTAACTTGCATGATTTGAATGGAACTTACCCGGACTGACGCTGTTTTCAGCAGAATTACCATGGTGTTATTTATGTGCAGGAGCAAAAGTTCTCGGAATGACCTGAAACTTCATGGAACCATTTTTCAAAAAATATGAAAAATACCTGCAAAAGATGAGGGCCAGGAGGCCCACCACCTCTCCACGAGGGTGGGGGCGCACCTGCCCCCTAGGGCGCCCCCCTACCTCGTGGCCCCCCTGTTGCCTCTCCGACTCCAACTCCATATGTAGTGTTTCGAGGAGAAAAAAATCAGAGAGAAGAATTCATCGCGTTTTACGATATGGAGCCGCCTCCAAGCCCTAAAACCTCTCGGGAGGGCTGATCTCGAGTCCGTTCAGGGCTCCGGAGAGGGGAATCCGTCGCCATCGTCATCATCAACCATCCTCCATCACCAATTTCATGATGCTCACCGCCGTGCGTGAGTAATTCCATCGTAGGCTTGCTGGACGGTGATGGGTTGGATGAGATTTATCATGTAATCGAGTTAGTTTTGTTAGTTTGATCCCTAGTATCCACTATGTTCTGGGATTGATGTTGCTATGACTTTGCTATGCTTAATGCTTGTCACTAGGGCCCGAGTGCCATGATTTCAGATCTGAACCTATTATGTTTTCATCAATATATGAGTGTTCTTGATCCTATCTTGCAAGTCTATAGTCACCTATTATGTGTTATGATCCGTTAACCCCGAAGTGACAATAATCGGGATACTTACCGGTGATGACCATAGTTTGAGGAGTTGATGTATTCACTATGTGTTAATGCTTTGTTCCGGTTCTCTATTAAAAGGAGGCCTTAATATCCCTTAGTTTCCGTAAGGACCCCGCTTCCACGGGAGGGTAGGACAAAAGATGTCATGCAAGTTCTTTTCCATAAGCACGTATGACTATATTCGGAGTACATGCCTACATTATATCAATGAACTGGAGCTAGTTCTGTGTCACCCTAGGTTATGACTGTTACATGATGAACCGCATCCGGCATAATTCGCCATCATTGATCCATTGCCTACGAGCTTTCCATATATTGTGCTTCGCTTATTTACTTTTCCGTTGCTATTGTTTTCATCACTACAAAATACCAAAAACATTACTTTTACTATTGTTACCTTTTGCCACCGTTATCACCACTATCATATTACTTTTCTACTAAACACTTTGCTGCAGATATTACGTTTCCAGGTGTGGTTGAATTGACAACTCAGCTGCTAATACTTGAGAATATTCTTTGGCTCCCCTTGTGTCGAATCAATAAATTTGGGTTGAATACTCTACCCTCGAAAACTGTTGCGATCCCCTATACTTATGGGTTATCATGGAGTAATGAGGGGACCACGAGGGTGGAGGGCGCGCCCAGGGGGGTAGGCGCGCCCCCTGCCTCGTGGCCTCCTCAATTGTTTCTTGACGTCCACTCCAAGTCCCCTGTATCATGTTTGTTCCAAAAATCACGCTCCCGAAGGTTTCATTCCATTTGGACTCCGTTTGATATTTCTTTTCTGCGAAACACTGAAATAGGCAAAAAACAATTTGGGCTGGGCCTCCGGTTAGTAGGTTAGTCCCAAAAATAATATTAAAGTGTATAAATAAGCCTATTAAACATCAAAAACAGAATATATAATAGCATGGAGCAATCAAAAATTATAGATACATAGGAGACGTATCTCCAGACACAGGTGACTTTGTCATGGGGATGCCGGAACACAATAACGAGAAATAAGAACAAAACCAACAACGAGGAAACCGGTATAGTGAGCATGTGTACAACTCAAAAGGATACCGATATATCTCATCTCCGATTTTGTAAAGTATCATGAAGCAAAGGGAACCTCACATTCTAACCAAAGGTTCACTCGAATATCATTTGTGTAACCATAGGGATCGATATGGACGTCCACAATTCCGCTATCGGTCATTCAAGGGTTTCATTCATGTCTATGATTTATCAAACCTACTGGGTCACAACCTTAAGGTAATCACGGTCTGCTGAGTGTTAGTATTGCGAGAGTATCGAGGATTTAATTGTGAAATAGTTTCATTAATATCCGGAATAGATTGAGATGACCCGAAAGCGTTTCAGAGATTATTGGGAAATACCGGGTATTCCTGATAATTAATAAAAGGTTCTGGTAATTATAAGAGGGCTTTTATATTTAATTTATATCAATGGGATTTAAAAGGTCAAGTGCTGGAAGGAGTATTGGGCCACCATGGCCTAATAGGAAGTGGCGCCCCCTT
>NC_041380.1:388221664-388252990 GCF_002162155.2 Triticum dicoccoides
TTTTCCCCTCTAACCTATATATACTTGAGGTATTGGCCACAACTGATACGCAACTTTTGGAGCCTCCTCTACTCCAATACTACTAGTTCTTGTTGAGACAATTAGAGCTAGTTCCAGCTCCACTAATCCTCATAATTAGAATCCCCATGTGGCTCTAATATTCTCCTCTAATTCTCTGGTGGTGATTACTTTTGGACGATGAAGCGTTACCGGATCATGAAGAGCGTATGCTTGCAAACTGTAGAGAGGTCGTGCTCTCGGTCTTAAGTTCGAGGGATCGTTCGAGGGCGGTTTGCGGTATCGTTCATCGACGGTATAAGGGGCTCCAAGTATGATCCACACCGACTCGTCTACTTCCGCTACTACTCAGAGTTAGTAATGATGATGATCCAATCCTCTAATGCACCTTCATATTGTTCCTGGGTGTTCGTAGGCCGAGTTTTGTTTTGTTTTCTACTACCGTCGGTGTCAAAACCAGTGGATCTCGGGTAGGGGGTCCCGAACTGTGCATCTAGGCGGCTGGTAATAGGAGGCGGGTGACACGATGTGTACCTAGGTTCGGGCCCTCTTGATGGAGGTAATACCCTACGTCCTGCTTGATTGTTCTTGATAATATGAGTATTACAAGAGTTGATCTACCACGAGATCCAAGAGGCTAAACCCTAGAAGCTAGCCTGTGGTATGATTGTTGTTGTTCGTCCTACGGACTAAACCCTTCGGTTTATATAAACACTAAAGGGGGCTAGGGTTACACAGAGTCGGTTACAAGGAAGGAGATCTACATATCCGTACTGCCAAGCATGCCTTCCACGCCAAGGAGAGTCCCATCCGGACATGGGACGAAGTCTTCAATCTTGTATCTTCATAGTCCAACAGTCCGGCTGCCGGATACCCCCTAATCCAGGACTCCCTCAGTAGCCCCTGAACCAGGCTTCAATGATGATGAGTCCGGCGCGCAGATTGTCTTCGGCATTGCAAGGCGGGTTCCTCCTCCGAATACTTCATAGAAGATTTTGAACACGAGATCGTGTCCGGCTCTGCAAAACAAGTTCCACATACCACCGTAGACAGAATAATATTTCCATAAATCTAATCTGCTGACGTACCCCGTAGTGTGACATCACACCACAGCCAGGTCTTCATTCGAATCGTTTTTCATAACCAATCTCAGCGTGTTTCGCGAGGCGGTTTCCTTGGCACGTCTTGTCGAAGCAGAGATCGTGTCCCCTTTATTATGGGATTCTCATCAATACGGATGTGGGTAACCGAACCGTGCCTATTGGTAGGACCCCTAGATCTTAGGCAAGTCCCAATCGGCCACGAGGAGGACGCTTGATATTCACCCTCTTTATAAAGGGGACAAGGCTTTTTCTTTTTTCCCTCTCGTGCTCAATCAAATCCTTCCCCCGCCTCGAGTTCTAACACCCAAAACTCAGGTCAGGTGCTTCGGACCTTCAACTATGTCCGGATCCAACCTTCAATGTCGGTGGATGCCTTCCTCCGTCACGGAGGAGGATATCAAGAGGTTGAGAGAGGCCAGATATCTGATCGCCGAAATTTCGCATCGGCTGCCCGCCCGAGGGTAGGTCGTCCCTACTCCCGAACCCAACGAGAGCGTCGTGTTCGTCTCCCACTTCCTCCGAGGACTAGGCCTCGCTCTGGATCCCTTTGTTAGGGGTCTTATGTTCTATTATGGGCTAGATTTTCATGATATGGCCCCGGATTCCCTTCTTCACATTTCATCATTTATTGTCGTATGTGAGGCCTTCCTCTGCATTACCCCTCACTTCGGCCTGTGGCTCAAGACCTTTGATGTGAAGCCGAAGATGATCGACGGGCAGCATGTAGCGTGCAGAGGCGCTTTAATAAGCAAAATTGCTGACACTCCATGGCCTGAGGGTGACTTCCCAGAGGTGTCCAGATTGTGGCAGCAGGAGTGGTTCTACATCACAACTCCCCGAAGTGCCAAGTGGGTAGCTGCCCCCACCTTTCGCTCAGGCCCCCCACCACAACTGACGTCATGGATCAGCAGGGGGCTGAGCTGGGGTCTAGCCAAGGATGTGCCAATACTGCAAAGCCGTATCCAAGATCTCTTTGAGAGAGATTTCAGTCTGGTTATGGTAGTGCAAGTTATGCTAGTTCGTCGAGTCCAGCCTTGCAAGCGCCGGCCCCTTCGCATGTGGGAATTCAACCCGGAAGGACTGTGAGCTATTCAACACTTCCTTGGCATGACACCCGAGGAGATGTACAAATTGTTCTTTGGACCACAAATAATGTGTCCGGACATCACTGAGGATGTAGGTCTGAGCTGCAATCACCCGGATACCCAAGTAAGTAGCCCCGCATCCGAACACACTATCTGTTTGTTTATCGCAACATCGCCCTAAAAATCCGCTCTTTGACCAGGATTTGATAGCGAAGGAAAATTTGATCAGGTGTCCGGCCCCCCTCCCTGAGACATCACCAAATCCCGTGCTAACCAGGATGCTGGAGATCGCGCCTTATCAAGCGCCCTCAGGAGAAGATAAAGGGGGGGACAAGGAGGCTAGCACCTCCGTGAAGGAGGTTAACCGGGGAGGAGGAACTGAAACTTCCTCTTCCCAGGGAAGGAAGAGGAACGCCTCTGAGGACCCGGAGACCACGATCTCCAAACGGGGGAAGAAATCTTCGTCGGAGGGTCCTGCCCTCGGGGATACCCCGGCCGCACTATGCCCTCAAGGGGATCAGCCCTCCACCGAGCTATAAGTAAAAGGGTACTTAATAATGAAAATATCTCACCTTACTTCTGAGGAAAATAACTGACGCATTTATCTTGCAGTTTGGATCTTAGCCCTTCTCAGCAGAGCTCGTCTTCAGGGGATCTTCTTCCAGAGATGATGGAGAGTTAAACGCCTCCCCTTGCCATACCGCCTCATGAGGCGGGCGACCCCGAGGTGTCGTCACGGAGGGTTACTCCTGATCCGGCAAGGCCAGAAGGTAATCCTATGGCCACCCGAAGTCCTCAGTATCCGGCTCTTGAAGAGGGCAATCGAAAGAGTCCGACACCGTCTGGTGTACGGTCGGACGTACCGAGGGATCTGCTAGAGCAAGCGGCTATCTCAAAAGAGCACCGCAAGTTGATGGGTACGGTGATTGAAGGATTTCGTCCACCGAAAGCGGGTTGCATGAAGCCTTTATGAGTCTACTGACGGGTTTTGAGGTACGCGAAATGATGTACATTTTTGACAGTACCACACATTTTTAGATGTGCCCTGTGTAGATAGTAGCCCCTGAGACTCTGGGTGCTGTCGAAGGCGACAGCGCACAGAGGATCATAGTCCCAGGAATAATCGTGCCGCCTTAATATGCAGGTGGCAGAGGGTCCGGTGGCCAGCCAGACTGATGAGTTTGCCGAGCTAAAGCGGCAGCTTGACGTGGAAGACGCCGACATCGCACTTGTCAACAAGCGGCTTGACGAGGCACAGGGTATGTGATTCCTCCGGTGACACATGGGAAGAGAAGCATGATGCCAGTATCTATGACATGTGTGTGAATGCAGATGAAGTTGCGGCCGTGGAGAACCTTCAGGCGGAACTTGCCCGAGCCAAAGAACAAGCCAGGAAAAGTGATGCGGCTGCCCTAAAGGCAATCGAGAGCTGAAAGCCGAACAGGCTACTCACTGCCAAAGCAAGGAGGAAATAGCCAGGATGGTTGTGGAATTGAAGAACGCCGCTGACCGTTACAAGCTTCTTGAAAAGGAAGATCGAGCGAAGAGGACAGACCTAGAGAAGGCCACGATGGCGACCAAAGACACTCGCTCCGCAATGAGAGCGATGAAGGAGGAGCTGCGTCAAGACGGGGATATCGCGGCTGGGAAGCCCTTTATGGTGCGGATGAAGTTTGCAGATCCTCGGTACACCCCTTTGGACCGGCTGTGGAGTTCTGCGGACGCATATCTGGACTTAGCGGCAAGTGCTGCCGATGTGGCCAAATACTTCCGAGATCAAAAAGATCGCGAAGTGGAAAAGTTGTTCTGGTCACAATTTAACGTTCCAGAGCGTCAGCTTCCATTGACTGACCGGTTGGCCGAATGGGTCGAGCTGAATAGATTGTCCGGACTCGCCATGAGGTCTGTTGTGGATCATCTGTGGCCGGAAAGGCCAAAGCCGAACAATTATTTTAGTTTGGTAAAACAGTTCCATGGTGCCGTGCCGCACATCAACGCGATGAAGAGGTCGGCATGCATAGAGGGTGCGCGGATGGCCCTTGCCCGTGTGAAGACATACTGGGCGGAGATGGAGGCCACCGCCATTGCAGCCCAAGATTCGGACGAGAGCCGAGTACCTGCCGAGCACTACTTTCGAGAAGTTCTTGAGGGTGCTCGTTCAATAGAAGCGCAGTGCTCGAAGAATATTATGTTCTAATGACATGTATTCCCATTGAAAAACATTTTATATTGAGTTTATCAAGGTTGTTTTTATACTTTTGCCCAAAAGTACTATGATGCCTCCTGTGCGACCGTTTATGTATATATGTATATAACCTGAAAGATGGCAGTCGTCGGCTTCAACCCCCATCCATATAATGCGGGGGTGCTCGCAGAAGACGCATGTTCACACTTGATCCAACGTCTTGGTCCATTAAGGAGGTGATAGCGCAGCGAACTAGGTAATCGGACTATAATGCTTCAACACTTTCACTTAGCCAGAGGAGTTTGACAGTGGGGCTACTATATAGCCCCTGGTGGCTCCACGCTCATCCGAATTCGGGGCGCGTACATGCCTGGCCGGGAAACGGCCCTTTGTTAAGGCGGAGGAATCCCGAAGATTTCGCTTGGTCATCGAGTAGTTGACCAGCCTCACGCTATATCATGGCAGTCGATTTTCGGATTTCTCTACTGAGGTTCTCATCCGGATGAACCAGGGCACAATCGCAGTAGTTCTCCTGGTGCCGCCCAAGCCGATAGAGCGGAACGTAAGGCCACAAAACACAGGAGCTGGGCAAACCCAACATTTGACCAAAGACGTTATTCGGAGCTGATGCATATAAGGCCAAACTCGCGACGCCGAACACTCCCTAAGGTATTCGGTCTTTATGATGTAAACCAGGCAGAACAGTGCCCTTTGGAATAAGCCCCTGGTGTCCAGGTACGTGCAATATTCCGACGTGGCCACATGCCAAAACGTCAGCATCCATCTCAGTTGTACTGAGAATCCGGGGGATGTGTATCAATAAGAGACAGTAAAAAAGGTTTACGCATGGTCTTAATATAAAAAGAATCCTTGGAACGGGTCCCTGCTGCACGTCTGTGCCTGTGTCTCCGTTGTGCCGTATCCTGGACGGGTGTAGCACGATGGTTATCTGAAAAAGAGAGGAACTTAGTTGAAAAGTTGTCGTGCAAAAGGTAGGTTATACTAAATAAACCATGTATAGTTCCAGATGAGTAAAGTTGAGCCTAATTGTCACTTGTTAACACGCGTTGAGCCCCTTGTATTGTTGTAGGAGTATAGCCATCAAACATGTATCAATAATATATAGCTACACCGGACTCGTCTAACCATGTCCGTGGTCTTAGCGACCTGTCAGATGCTCTAGTTGGTGAGGCCGTCTAGTGTGCGGCTGCCAAGGCAGCCGCACGGTCTTCCGCACGCAAGGAGCGCTCAATATTTCCATTTACTGTAATGATGCCACGTGGACCGGGCATCTTAAGCATGAGAGAAGCGTAATGTGGTATTGCGTTAAAGCGAGCGAAAGCTTCACGTCCGAGTAGTGCTTGACAGCCACTTTGGAATGGAGCGATGTGGAAGGCTAACTTTTTGCTGCGGAAGTTATCGGGAAAGCCGAATATAACCTCTAGTAGCAGGGAGCCCGTACAATGGGCTTCTGGGCCTGACGTTACTCCTTTAAAGGTAGTATTGCTATGGGTGATTTTTGTTGGGTCTATCCCCATTTTGCAGACTGTGTCCTGATATATCAGGTTTAAACTACTGCCAACGTCCATCAGGACTCGTGTGAAGTGGTATCCGTCAATTATCGGGTCTAACACCAAGGCAGCCCATCCTGCATGCCAGATACTTCCCGAGTAATCCCGATGGTCAAAGGTGATCGGTTTGGACGACCAGTGGCAGAACTCCGCAGTGATAGGCCCTGGGGCATGTGTCTCTTGGAGTGTCGCTTTGTTTATCCCCTTCATCATCTGTAACACGTTTACTATTTTGACTTCTGGTGGGAATTTCTTCTGTTCCCCAGTGCTTTGCTTGCGAGGCTCGTCCTCGTCTTTGCTTGGTGTATCCTGCCCCTTGTGCCTGGCGTTGAGTTTGCCGGATTGCTTGAAGACCCAACATTCTCTTTGGGTATGATTTGCAGGTTTATCGGGGGTGCTGTGGATCTGACATGGTTTGTCTAGAATCTTGTTCAAGCTGGACAGTTTTTCTCTATTGCCTTTGGAGGGCAGCTTTTGCTGACCTGGCCGAGAGCTTCTGAATCCGGCGTTTACTGCCATGCTCTTCGGGTTGTCTTCTTTATTCTTGCGCTTGTTTTTTCTGCGTCGTGGCTTCCCATTTCCGTCCCTGACTTCGGATGTACTTGGGTCGCTGGTGCTGCATCGAGCTAACCAGCTGTCCTCGCCCGCGCAAAAGCGGGTCATGAGGCTTGTTAATGCTGCCATTGTTCTCAGCTTTTCTTGGCCGAGGTGTCTAGCAAGCCATTCGTCTCGAATGTTGTGCTTGAAAGCTGCTAAGGCTTCGGCGTCCGGACAGTCGACTATTTGGTTCTTTTCAGTGAGAAACCTGTTCCAAAGCTTTCGGGATGACTCTCCAGGCTGTTGAGTTATATGACTTAAATCGTCTGCATCCTGTGGTCGGACATAGGTCCCTTGAAATTTTTCCTGAAAAGCGTCTTCGAGCTCTTCCCAGCTTCCAATGGAGTTTTCGGGGAGGCTTTTAAGCCACTGTCGAGCTGGCCCTTTGAGCTTGAGGGGTAAGTACTTGATGGCATGGAGATCATCTCCTCGAGCCATGTGGATATGGAGGATGTAGTCCTCAATCCAGACCCCAGGGTCTATCGTTCCATCGTACGCCTATATGTTTACGGCTTTGAATCCCTCTAGAAATTCATGGTCCAGCACCTCATCGGTGAAACATAGGGGGTGTGCAGCACCCTTGTATTTGGGTGTACCGTGGTTTTTGGATTTTTGTTGTGTTGCATTGCGTGCTGGAGCGCGCTTGCTTGGCCCGTAGATGGATCTGGTTGCGCCGTCCTTTTGATGTGAGCCCTCATGTGGATCGCGTACTGGTTTGTGTGCGGTGTCGTTTGCCGCTCTATGTTGGCCACGAGGTCGTCTATCCGACCGGATGGCTGTTTTGTTTTTTGATTGCAGGGGATCTAAGGCCTCCTCATCGAATTCAGGTAGCAACTTTCGCTTCGGGTAGCTCATTGTGTGGCGACTACCGCTGTACTTTGCTGCAGTGTTGAGTACTTCACTCCATCTAATTCTGAGTGTGTCTTGTGCAGCACTGAGCCTTTGCTTCTGCTTTTTCAGACTCCTCGCAGTGGCAACAAGACTTTGATGGGTATTCTGTTGCTCTGGGTGCCTGTCCGGTGTGATGTCATCCGGACTGTTATCTTCGCCGGAGTCGGGTTGTTCCGTTTGATTCTCCATGTTGCCGTGGTCGGACGGTGGTTCAATGCCGTGTTTGTCGTCCGCTGGCTCACCCTACTCTATCGCTGGGTCTATATGATCGCTGTTTCTGCCGAGGTAGGATTTGGAGCGGCCCTTACGCCGCCTATTTGACTGCTTCTCGAGGGAACAATCCTTCGCTGCGTCCTTCAGTTCCTCGTCGTCATTTTCTTTGGGTGTGTCCACCATGTATACATCATATGATGAAGTGGGCGTCCAGTGCCCTGTGGGCAGTGGCTCCTGTTCGTCTCCTGCATCGTCGTCCATACCGTCGATGTCTTCGGAGTCGAAGGTGAGAATGTCGGTCAAATCGTCGACAGTGGCTACTAAGTGGGTGGTGGGTGGGCGGCGAATTTCTTCATCGTCCGCATCCCGATCTGGCCGGCCATAGTTCATCCTGGACTCTCCTGACAAGGAGAGAGACCTTAATGAGTTCAGTATGTCGCCAAAGGGCAAGTGCTGAAGGATATCCGCGGAGGTGAACTCCATGATCGGCGCCCAGTTGGATTCGATAGGCACGGGCGCAGGCGGTTCGGAGTCCGTGGCCGGGGAAGAATCCGGCAGTTCGGCGTCACGGCTCCCGTGAAGGGTAAGGTCGATACTCGGCTCGATCGCCGCTGAGAATGCGGCCTCCGTAGCGGGGTCTATCCACCCATCCACGGATGGTGCAATTGGCTCCAAATTGAGGGTCAGAGCGGTTGCCGGTGCGGTCTCCTAAACACTGTCCGATGGTAGAGCTAAATCATCTCATCGTGACCGTGCGGCGCACTCGGCAGGGGCTCGAATCCATCGAAGATCAAGTCTCCGCAGATGTTGGCCATGTAGTTTAAGCTTCCAAACCTGACCTGGTGGCCAGGGGCGTAACTCTCGATCTGCTCCAGATGGCCAAGCGAGTTGGCCCGCAGTGCAGAGCCGCCGGATACAAAGATCTGTCCGAGGAGAAGTCTCACCCCGGACTGCATCGCTATCGATGAGTGAAGGAGCCATCCAGCCTAACGATGATGACACACAGGAACTCTCAATGAAAGAACCATTGTCGGTGTCAAAACCGGCGGATCTCGGGTAGGGGGTCCCGAACTGTGCGTCTAGGCGGATGGTAACAGGAGGCGGGTGACACGATGTTTACCCAGGTTCGGGCCCTCTTGATGGAGGTAATACCCTACGTCCTGCTTGATTGTTCTTGATAATATGAGTATTACAAGAGTTGATCTACCACGAGATCGAAGAGGCTAAACCCTAGAAGCTAGCCTATGGTATGATTGTTGTTGTTAGTCCTACGGACTAAACCCTCCGATTTATATAGACACCGGAGGGGGCTAGGGTTACACAGAGTTGGTTACAAGGAAGGAGATCTACATATCCGTACTGCTAAGCTTGCCTTCCATGCCAAGGAGAGTCCCATCCGGACACGGGACGAAGTCTTCAATCTTGTACCTTCATAGTCCAACAGTCCGGCCAAAGGATATAGTCTGGCTGTCCGGATACCCCCTAATCCAGGACTCCCTCAACTACGTTTCCCAACAGTCGCATCATGAGCAGTTCTATGAGTAGGTGCAGGTTGCGATCTAGATTATATGTGGATGTGAGGGCTGATGTTCTTGCTATGATTCCCATGAGTATTCTGTCGGTTCAGTTCATCGACGATATGGTGTAGCTTTCCGCAAAGTTCTGACAACCGTTCAGCTCTGGATGTTGACGATCTACTAACATTTCTTTGGGCTACATCATAGTCAAGAACAGTGAAGCATCGCGATCACGAGAGGGCAACGGAGATGTTCGATCTTCTAGGGGGTCACACATATTGATGATGTTTACTGTTGGGCTAGAGATTTTTTATTAAGTCTCTTCCCTCACACACCCCGAATGTTAATCTAGCAACAAAGATTATCACCTTTGTTTGTGGATGTAGGTAGCTAGTGTTGTCCGTATACCCTAGCAACCATATATGTAAAATTTCTAAAACCAATGAGAGGACGTCTAACTTGGTTTTGCAGGGTTGCATGTGATGTGGTATAGCCTTCGTCATGATTATAAGTTTATGTATGAGATGGTTATATGATGTAATGTTAAGTGACATGCGCATCACAGTATGTCATGATGGCTGGAGCCAAGGGATTGTCACTTATACAACATGCGTGTCGAAACTCGTTATTTTTATCGACGGAGTGACGGACGTGCTACAGATGACCTAGAACAAGGTGGCTTCACCAGGCTCAGGAGAAGATGATGGTGGCTACATTACTGTCTCTGTGTACTTTCATGAAGAACACACAAGATAATGGAGAAGTTCCTGGTGCCAAGGTGTCAATACGAAAGCTGGCCGATCTCGGGTAGGGGGTCATGAGTTGTGGATCTTGGAGCAATGGTGAATAGGAGACAAAGTGTTGGGGAACGTAGCAATAATTCAAAAATTTCCTACGTGTCACCAAAATCAATCTAAGAGATACTAGCAACGAGAGAAAGGGAGTGCATCTTCATACCCTTGAAGATTGCTAAGCGGAAGCGTTACAAGAATGCGGTTGGTGGAGTCGTACACGCAGCAATTCAGATTGCGGTCGATTCCGAACTAAGCACCGAACAACAGCGCCTCTGCGTTCAACACACGTACATCCCAGGAACGTCTCCTCCTTCTCGATCTAGCAAGGGGAGAGGAGAAGTTGAGGGAGAACTCCGACAACATGACGGCATGGTGGTGATGGAGCTCGTGGTTCTCTGGCAGGGCTTCGCCAAGTGCTACAGAGGAGGAGGAGGAGTAGGTGTACGAGAGGGGAAGGGGCTACGCCAGGGGAAGGGTGTCGATGTCAAAACCGGAGGATCTAGGGTAGGGGTTCCCGAACTGTGCGTCTAGGCGGATGGTAACAAGAGGCGGGTGACACGATGTTTACCCAGGTTCGGGCCCTCTTGATGGAGGTAATACCCTACGTCCTACTTGAATGTTCTTGATGATATGAGTAGTACAAGAGTTGATCTACCACGAGATCAGAGAGGCTAAACCCTAGAAGCTAGCCTATGGTATGATTGTTGTTGTTGGTCCTACGGACTAGACCCTCCGGTTTATATAGACACCGGAGGGGGCTAGGGTTACACAGAGTCGGTTACAAGGAAGGAGATCTACATATCCATACTGCCAAGCTTGCCTTCCACGCCAAGGAGAGTCCCATCCAGACACGGGACGAAGTCTTCAATCTTGAATCTTCATAGTCCAATAGTCCGGCCAAAGGATATAGTCCGACTGTCCGGATACCCCCTAATCCAGGACTCCCTCTGTAGCCCCTGAACCAGGCTTCAATGACGATGAGTTTTAGTGTCAAAACCGGCGGATCTCGGGTAGGGGGTCCCGAACTGTGCGTCTAGGCGGATGGTAACAGGAGACGGGGGACACGGTGTTTACCCAGGTTCGGGCCCTCTTGATGGAGGTAATACCCTACGTCCTGCTTGATTGTTCTTGATGATATGAGTAGTACAAGAGTTGATCTACCACGAGATCAGAGAGGCTAAATCCTAGAAGCTAGCCTATGGTATGATTGTTGTTGTTGGTCCGACGGACTAGACCCTCCGGGTTATATAGACACCGGAGGGGGCTAGGGTTACACAGAGTTGGTTACAAGGAAGGAGATCTACATATCCCTACTGCCAAGCTTGCCTTCCACGCCAAGGAGAGTCCCATCCGGACATGGGACGAAGTCTTCAATCTTGTATCTTCATAGTCCAGCAGTCCGGCTGTCCGGATACCCCCTAATCCAGGACTCCCTCAGTAGCCCCTGAACCAGGCTTCAATGATGATGAGTCCGGCGCGCAGATTGTCTTCGGCATTGCAAGGCGGGTTCCTCCTCCGAATACTTCATAGAAGATTTTGAACACGAGATCGTGTCCGGCTCTGCAAAACAAGTTCCACATACCACCATAGACAGAATAATATTTCCATAAATCTAATCTACTGACGTACCTCATAGTGTGACACCACACCACAGCCAGGTCTTTATTTGAATCGTTTTTCATAACCAATCTCAGCATGTTTCGCGAGGCGGTTTCCTTGGCACGTCTTGTCGAAGCAGAGATCGTCTCCCCTTTATTATGGGATTCTTATCAATATGGACATGGATAACCCAACCGTGCCTATTAGTAGGACTCCTAGATCTTAGGCAAGTCCCAAATGGCCGCGAGGAGGACGCTTGATATTCACCCTCTTTATAAAGGGGACGAGGCTTTTTCTTTTTTCCCTCTCGTGCTCAATCAAATCCTTCCCCCGCCTCGAGTTCTAACACCCAAAACTCAGGTCAGGTGCTTCGGACCTTCAACTATGTCCGGATCCAACCTTCCAGGTCGGTGGATGCCTTCCTCCATCACGGAGGAGGACATCAAGAGGTTGAGAGAGGCCAGATATCTGACCGCCAAAATTTTGCATCGGCTGCCCGCCCGAGGGCAGGTCGTCCCTACTCTCGAACCCAACGAGAGCGTCGTGTTTGTCTCCCACTTCCTTCGAGGACTAGGCCTCGCTCTGGATCGCTTTGTTAGGGGTCTTATGTTCTATTATGGGCTAGATTTTCACGATCTGGCCCCGGATTCCCTTCTTCACATCTCGACATTTATTGTCGTATGTGAGGCCTTCCTCTGCATTAACCCTCACTTCGGCCTGTGGCTCAAGACCTTCGATGTGAAGCCGAAGATGATCGAGGGGCAGCACGCAACGTGCGGAGGCGCTTTAATAAGAAAAATTAGTGATGCTCCATGGCCTGAGGGTTGCTTCCCAAAGGTGTCCGGATTGTGGCAGCGGGAATGGTTCTACATCACAGCTCACCGAAGTGCCAAGTGGGTATCTGCCCCCACCTTTCGTTTAGTCCCCCCACCACAACTGATGTCATGGATCAGCAGGGGGCTAAGCTGGGGTCCAGCCAAGGACGTGCCAATACTGCAAAGCCGTATCCAAGATCTCTTTGAGGGAGATTTCAGTCTGGTTATGGTAGTGCAAGTTATGCTAGTTCATCGAGTCCATCCTTGCAAACGCCGTCCCCTCCGCACGTGGGAGTTCAACCCGGAGGTACTGTGAGCTATCCAACACTTCCTTGGCATGACGCCTGAGGAGATGTACAAATTGTTCTTCGGACCGCAAATAATCTGTCCAAACATCACTTAGGATGCAGGTCTGAGCTGCAATCGCCCGGATACCCAAGTAAGTAGCCCCGCATCCGAACACACTGTCCGTTTATTTATCGTAACGTCGCCCTAAAAAGCCGCTCTTCGACCAGGATTGGATAGCAAAGACAAAGTTGATCAGGTGTCCGCCCCCCTCCCTGAGACCTCACCAAATCCCATGCTAACCAGGATGTTGGAGATCGTGCCTTATCAAGCGCCCTTAGGAGAAGATAAAGGGGGGAACAAGGAGGCTAGCACCTCCGCGAAGGAGGTTAGCCGGGGAGGAGGGACTGAAACTTCCTCTCCATAGGGAAGGAAGAGGACCGCCTCCGAGCACCCAGAGAAAATGGTCTCTAAACGGGGGAAGAAATCTTCGCCAAAGGGTCCTGCCCCGGGGGCTACCCCAGCCACACTTTGCCCTCAAGGGGATCAGCCCTCCACCGAGTTGTAAGTAAAAGGGTACTTAATAATTAAAATACCTCGCTTTACTTCTGAGGAAAATAACCGAAGCATTTATCTTGCAGTTCGGATTTTAGCCCTCCTCAGCAGAGCTCGTCTTCAGGGGATCTTCTTCCAGAGATAGAGAGCGAAACGCCTCCCCCTGCCATACTGCCTCATGAGGCGGGCGACCCCGAGGTGTCGTCGCGGAGGGTTTCTCCTGATCCGGCAAGGCCAGAAGGCAATCCTATGGCCACCTGAATTCCCAGTATCCGGCTCTTGAAGAGAGCAATCAAAAGAGTCCGGCACCGTCTGGTGTGCAGTCGGACGTACTGAGGGATCTGCTAGAGCGAGCGACTATCTCAGAAGAGCACTGCACGTTGATGGGTAAGGTGATTGAAAGGATTTCGTCCACCGAAAGCGGGTTGCATGAAGCCTTTATGAGTCTACTGACGGGTTTTGAGGTACGAGAAATGATGTACATTTTTGACAGTACCGCACATTTTTAGATGTGCCTTGTGTAGATAGTAGCCCCTGAGACTCTGGTTGTCGTCAAAAACGGCGGCAAACAGAGGATCATAGTCCCAGGTAATAACCAGACCGCCTTTATGTGCAGGTGGTTGAAGCTCCGGTGGCTAGCCGGACTGATGGGTTTGCCAAACTAAGGCGGCAACTGGATGTAGCAGATGCCGACATCGTGCTTGTTAAGAAGCGTCTTGACGAGGCACGGGGTATCTGATTTTTCTGGTGATTGTCACATAATAAGAGCAGCACGATGCCAGTATCTTTAATATGTTGTGACTGCAGATGGAGCTGCCACCGTGGAGACCCTTCAGGCGGAGCTTGCCCGAGCCAAGGAGAAAGCAAGGAGTAGCAATGCGGCCGCTTCAAAGGCGGCCGAAGAGTTAAGGGTCGAACAGGCCGCGCATTGCGAGAGCAAAGAAAAAATAGCCAAGATGGCTGTAGAGTTAAAAGATGTGGCTGACCTTTACCAGCTTCTTGAAGAAGAAAACCGGGCGAAGGCGACGGACCTGGAAAAGGCCCGGGTGGCTGCCAAGGAAGCCCACTCCAAAATTAGCGCGACAAAGGAGGAGCTGCATCAAGCTGCGATATTGTATCTAGGAAGCCCTTCTTGTTGCGGACTAAGTTCGGGGATTCGAAGTATGCACCTCTGGACCGGCTATGGAGTTCTGCGGACGCCTATGTGGATTTGGCTGCAAGTGCTGCTGATGCGGCCGAGTACTTGAAGGATCGGAAAGATCATGAAGTTGAAAAACTGTTTTGGTCACAGTTTCATGCTCCAGCCCATCCGCTGCTATTAAATGAGCAAATGGCCGAGTGGGCCGAGCTCCATAGATTTTCCGGACTTGCCATGAGGTCCGTTGTGGATCATCTGTGGCCGAGAGGGCCAAGGTCGAATAGCTACTTTAGCTTAGTGCAACAATTCCTTGGTGCTGTGCCACACATCGATGCTGTAAAGAGGTCAGCGTGCATAGAAGGCTCGCGGATGGCCCTTGCCCGTGTCAAAACATACTGGGCGGAGATGGATGCCACCACTATTGCGGCACAGGGTTCGGCCATAGGCCGAGTGGCTGCTGAGCACTACTTTGAAGAAGTTCTTGAAGGCGCTCATTCGATAGAAGCTCAGTGCTCGAAGAATATTATGTTTGAGTGACATATATTCCCATTGTAAAAAACAATGTTTTATTGAGTTTATCAAGGATGTATTTATACTTTTCCCCGAAAGTACTATGATGCCTCCTATGCGGCCGTTTATGTATATATGTATATAACCTAAAAGATGGCAGTTGTCGGCTTCAGCCCCCACACATATAATGCGGGGGTGCTCGCAGAAGACGCATGTTCACACTTGATCCAACGTCTTGGTCCATTAAGGAGGTGATAGCGCAGCGAACTAGGCAATCGGACTATAATGCTTTAACACTTTCACTTAGCCAGAGGAGTTTGACAGTGGGGCTACTATATAGCCCCTGGTGGCTCCGCACTCATCCGAATTCAGGGCGCGTACATGCCTGGCCGGGAAATGGCCCTTCGTTAATGCGGAGGAATCCCGAAGATTCCACTAGGTCATAGAGTGGTTGACCAGTCTCACGCTATATCATCACAATCAGTTTTCGGCTTTCTCTACTGAGGTGCTCGCCCGGATGAACCAGGGCACAATCGCAGTAGTTCTCCTGGTGCCGCCTTAGCCGATAGAGCGGAACGTAAGGCAGCAAAACACAGGAGCCGAGCAAACCCAACATTTGACCAAAGACATGATTCAGAGCTGATGCATATAAGGCCAAACTCGCGATGTCGAACACTCCCTAAGGTATTCGGTCTTTATGATGTAAACCGGACTAAACAGTGCCCTTTGTAATAAGCCCCTGGTGTCCAGGTACATGCAATATTCTGACGTGGCCACATGCCAAAACGTCAGCATCCTTCTCAATTGTACTGAGAATCCGGGGGATGTGTATGAACAAGAGACAGTAAAAAAGGTTTACGTAGGGTCTTAATCTAAAAAGAATCCTTGGAACGGGTCCCTGCTGCACGTCTACGCCTGTGTCTCTGTTGTGCCGTATCCTGGACGGGTGTAGCACGATGGTCATCTGAAAAAGAGAGGAACTTAGTTGAAAAGTTGTCGTGCAAAAGGTAGGTCATACTAAATAAACCATGTATAGTTCCAGATGAGTAAAGTTGAGCCTAATTGTCACTTGTTCGCACACGTTGAGCCCCTTGTATTGTTGTAGGGGTATAGCCATCAAACCTGTATCAATTATATATAGCTACACCAGACTCGTCTAACCGTGTCTGTGGTCTTAACGACCTGTCAGATGCTCTAGTTGGTGAGGTCGTCTAGTGTGCGGCTGCCAAGGCTGCCGCACGGTCTTCCACATGCAAGGAGCGCTCAATATTTCCATTTACAGTAATGATGCCACATGGACCGGGCATCTTAAGCATGAGAGAAGTGTAATGCGGTATTGCGTTAAAGCGAGCGAAAGCTTCGCGTCCGAGTAGTGCTTGATAGCCACTTTGGAGCGGAGCACTTTGGAAGGTTAACTTTTCACTGCGGAAGTTATCGGGAAAGCCGAATATAACCTCTAGTAGCAGGGAGCCCGTACAATGCGCTTCTGGGCCTGGCGTTACTCCTTTAAAGGTAGTATTGCTATGGCTGATTTTTGTTGGGTCTATCCCCATTTTTTTTGACCTGAAACTGTAGGGTATAGACCCCACAGTAATTTTATTGCTCTACAAGAAAAGGTTACAAATGTACACAATTACATGGTCTAACAGACCCAAAAAGAAAAAGAAAGAAAACATGAAACTCACCTCAAGGAGGCAAAAAGGAAATCCATCTAAGCAAATCCTCCTTGAACTTAGGCCTAATTCTATGAACCAGGAGGGAAATGTCTAAAATAAAAGAAGACCTCCATCTACGAAAAGATGGTGGGATATTCCTAAAAACCCTGTCATTCCTGACATTCCTGATGTTCCAGCATGCTAGGAAAACCACTTCAGAGAAGAAAGGCTTAGCAAAGTCTCGTCTAGCATGATAAGCAATGGCAATCATATCATCTCCAGCCATCCAGTTGATTTGAAGATAATTCCAGACCCTACAACTGAAATTACAATGAAATAATAGATGATCTCTATCCTCTTTAGCTTGTGTTGGACAGAGAACACATAAATTAGAATCAGACACATTCCAGTGCCTTCTCTCCAGCATATCCTGAGTGTTCAGCCTATCCATAATCAGCATCCAAGCAAAGAACTTAATTGTCATAGTGCAGCAGCTAGCCCACACCCAGGATAAGAGTGGGTTGGGCACAATGTGTTTATGCAAGAAAGAATAGTATTTCTTGGCAGAATATCCCTTGCCATCCTCCTTCCACACCCATGTATCATTAAGCTGAGGGTCATGGTTTGAGAGCAGCAGCAGATTTTGTAAAGTCTGTAACTCTCCAAAGGCTCTCTCAGAGAGTGGTAAATGGAATAAGGAGGTGAGCTCAGTCAAATTAAAAACCTCAGCAGCAGAAATTAGGGGATCAATGGCAAATGAAAAAAGCCTAGCAAACCTCTGCTCAAGAGGAGTATTAGTGTCCCCCAAAGACCAAGAATCAGACCAAAACAGGATAGTGTCCCCCTTATTAACATGTACTGCACTGACCATCCTGAATTTATCCATTAACTTGCAGATATCTCGCCACCAGAAAGAGCCACAAATGATGGTAGCATGAGGAACCCTATCATGATAGTAAGTGTTCCAGATGAGCTGAACCCAGGGCACATCAACTTTATTATAGAATTTACTAGCATGTTTAAGAAGCAGAGCCTCATTCTGCAGCTTTAGATTCAAAATACCCAAGCCTCCTTTGTTCTTTGGTCTGCAAACCAAACCCCAAGCAGCCAAGGACTGACCAGAATCTTGTCCATACTTCCTCAAAGACATTGCCTCTGAATTTGTTCAAGCTGCTTTAAAATGCCAGGAGGCAAATCCAGACTACACAGGAAAAAAATTGGCACAGAAGAAAGGGCAGAGATCAGGTACTGCAGTCGCCCACCATGAGCAAGGAAGGAAGAGCTAACAGAAAGCTTCCTTTCCATACTATCCACCAGTGGCATTAAGTCCAATATCTTAGGTTTTGTAATTCCCACAGGAAGCCCAAGATAAGTAAAAGGAAGGGTGCCAACCACACAACCAAATATAGCAGCAAGTCTGGCAATCTCCACAGAATCCACATTGATAGGAAGAATGGAAGACTTATGATAGTTAACATGCAGTCCAGTGGACTTAGAGAAGAGAAGTAGCATTTTCTTCAGCAGGCATAATAATGAGTGTGTCATCAGCATACTGTATAATTGGATATTCCTTATCATGGCATGGAATAGGGAGCTGTAACAGTCCTTTCTGATGCATATCATTTACCACTGATTGCAATAGATCTGCAGCAATGGCAAACAGGAGTGGAGAAAGAGGGTCACCCTGCCTAACTCCTTTTTTGCAAGCAAATTGTTTCAGGAACTCCGTTAAGCAAAACAGAGGAAGTTCCAGAAGCCAAAAATTGTTTAACCCAGAAGATCCACTTATCATTAAAACCCTTGTGCCTCAAAATTTGGAGAATGGCCTCATGTTCAATGGAATCAAAAGCTTTCTCAAAATCCAGTGGACTGGATTTAGAATGACAATGGGTCTCTTTGACTGATGACATTGGTGCAAATATTCAAAAGTCCAAGCAACACAGTCTTGAATGGTTCTGGATTTGATAAAACCATATTGGTTTTTATGCAAACATCTTGTGATATCTTGCTGCAGCCTGTTAGCACCATCTTAGAAAGAAACTTCACCCCCATACCAGAAAGAGAGATAGGCCTAAAATCATTAATAGACTCAGGGGATCTCTTCTTAGGGACCAGGGTGATATAAGAATAATTGATATTCTCCAGATTCACAGACCCCTCATGAAAAGCAGAAGCCAACTCATAGAAATCCTTACTGATTATCGACCAACACTTCTTAAAAAATAGCCCATTAAAGCCATCAGGCCCAGGAGACTTATCAATGGGCATGCTTTTAACAGTATTATCCATCTCCTCCTTGGAGAACGTCTTAGTGAGGGAGTCAAGACCCTGAACTCTATGCATGATGGAAGAAAGATCAAAACACATGTCAATACCATGACTAGTACCCATCCTGTTCTTGAAATTTTGCCAAAGAGCAGCAGCCATTTGCTCATGATCAGAGACAACTGTACCATCATCCAAACGCAGAGAAGCAATGGAGTTATGCCGAAACCTTTCAGAAGCCATGGCATGAAAGAATTTAGTGTTCTCCTCACCAACTTTAATAGATCTTATAGTGCACCTCTTCTTCCAATACAGAAACTGAAGGTGCAGCAGATGCTCCAAGTGCAACTTGACCAGAGTACGAAAGTTGAACTCATGCCTATAAAGTGGCCTCAATTCCTCCAAACAATCCAAAATGAGAACCACCCTATTACATTTAGAAATTAATAATTTCATTTTGGAAACATTCATGTGCCAACTCTTAAGATCCCTCCTCAAGGACTTAAATTTGCCAGCAATCTTGGCTGAGATGTTGGTTTTGCTAGAAGCAGAAGACCATGAGGCAGACACACAGTCCATAAAACCCTGCAGCTCCACCCAATAATTTTCAAAGCGGAAAATGTTACATTTAGGGATGGAAGTGTTGATGGCTACCACACAAGGCACATGATCTGAAGCAGTCCTAGCCAGAGGCAACACCTGGGTGGAGGGGTAACAAGTGATCCAGTTTGAGGAAGTGAAAAACCAATCAAGCTGCTCTAGTAGAGGATTATCCTGCATATTCGACCAAGTGAAGGATCTCCCTTTTATAGGCAACTCAAGCAAGCCAAGATGGCCAATAATCTCATTAAAAATGAAGATATCATTAGCATCGCCACCAGGCAAGTTCCTGTTCTCAGTTGATCGAATAAAATTAAAGTCTCCCAAAATAAGCCAATTTTCAGAGTCAGGGATGGAAAGGTTATAAAGCCAGTCCACAAAATCATCCCTTGCCTGGCCACGACATGGCCCATAGACCGTAACAAGCGTCCATTGTTCATTGTTATGTTTGGACGTAAAGTGCACAATTACGCCAAACTGCTTGACCTCAATCAATCTCCCTGTAAGGATAGAGGAGTTCCATAACACAACAATTCCGCCCGAGGCCCCAATAGAAGGGCTATAAGCAAAAGAGTCAAAACGAGAAGGCCAAAATTTCCTGACAGTTCTGGAGTCCATATACTCCATTTTCGTTTCTTGCAGACAGATAACAGAAGCCTGACTTTCATCCGCTTTATTACGAACAGCAAGCTGACGATCATCAGAATTTAAGCCCCGAACATTCCAACACATAACCCGCCAACTTCTAGTAGACCGAATATCCATTGAGCATAGAGGTTACAAGTTTAACATCATACCCACATAGCAGGCAGCACATAGAGCATTTCAGACATGCAGCAACGCCAAACAAAAGAAGTTTGCAAGGACAACGAAAGCATACAAGTCCCAAAGACAAATTATGGAAATAAATCCTACGATAACTAGTCCAGTTATGGGTCGACCACACCCCGGTTGAACAGCACGGACTAATCATGGGATGACTTGTCCTTGGCAGAAGAAGGATCCGCCATAAGCGCATCCACAGAGAGTTTATCAGCAGAGATCCCCATATCCGCTCCAATTTGCTGAATATGACGAATAGGTGTCGGAGGTGGCACCGAGGGCATGCGACTAGCAGGACCATCATCCGTCAGTGGCTTGGAGCGGGGCTTCTTTTTCTTAGGTTCAACCATAGGCAAGGCTTGAAACACTGGCTTGAAACCATCTCTTTTTGCAGAACTACGGGTGCAGCGACGCAGTTCAGAGTCCACGACAGGAGTACAACTGCGCTTGGGGGCCTTCTTCTTCTTCAGAGAAGGAGCAAAAAAGGAGAACTTCCCATCAGAAGCAGACGAAAACTGCAGGCCTGTGTCCTGCTCCAACTCCATCTGGTTGTCAGGAAAAAGATCACGAGCAATTCCCCTAGGAGGTGGGGAAGCAGACAGAGGGGCAACCATGCTGAACGAATCATCAATGATAATGTCAGAAACCCAATGGATGTTCTCAAAAGCCATAGACCATGATCTCTTGGAAAGGACCAGTTGCCCAAAAGGAGACTGCATGACCGGTTTTGGAACCTGAAGAGTAGTGCAGCGCCCCAACAGAGTATCAAAAGTTCGTCTCCAAGCCATTTCAGGAGGTAATGGTGGGCCATAAACAACCTGCACTCTACCAACAGTAAGATCTGGATGCTGGAACGGCACAATAGCCAAGGCATCAGGATCAACAGGTGGCGCATCTATCAGAATGACATTTTCATCCACATCCACAGCATGCTGAATACCAATTTGAAGATCACCCTGGCCAAGAACTGGCTCCACTGGTACAATATCAAGCTGAGCATCCAAAGCATTGTCTCCAATATCGTCCGGAACTTGCACAATCACAGCTGGATCTTGTACAATCGCCACATTTGGTAACATAGGATCAGCCTGAACTTCCCCTATCAACTGGCTAACAGAGCCCGAGAACTCCTGTTGGTTAATGACCATAGACTCCTGATCAGGAGCAAGCTCCACTTGCACTGGGTCCACCTGATCATCCTGCTGATTGGCGTGCCAACCCCAACCAGCACCCTGATTATCATCTATGGGAGGCGGAGGAGGCGGCACATCGTTCCACCCAAGAGCAGGGTAAGGCGGAAGAGCGAAGATATTATCTTCATGGATTAAGTGACCAGGCATGGGGTGAGGATTGCCGTCAAGAGGCATGGGATCTTCGTCTTGTGGCATTTGCTCAGCAAAATTGGCTCCTAAAATATAACAAGGCGCTGTCCAAGAAATCTTAACACCACCCCAAGTAGCATAATCAGAGAACACCACGTCCCTGGGAACCAGAATATCCTCAGGGAAGGAGGCAAACACAACAGATCGGACGAGATATGGATCATCACTAATCCAATGATGGAACTGTCCAAAGGTATTAACAGCAGCCCTCAAATTCTCAGTATTACGGAGATCTAGGGGGACACGTAAGAACATCAAACATCCTTCACGAAAGCCTTGAACCCCCCGAAAACCCTCTCCGTGGTCATGCTTCATAAAGCGAACAAATGAATCCTGACCAAGATCTTGAGGGGGTAGTTGAATCAAAGCAAAACGCTCACCAGCATCCCTGACCTCAAACAGACCCACTCCAGAAATCCATGGTTGAGCAGAGCGGACATGAAAACCCATGTGGTTGATAAGCTCCACCACCTGCTCACGTACCTGACCCATCTGATGCAAGGGTGGCGCCGGCATCACCTCAGCAATCATGAAGCTCTCATGCGAACGAACAATGGGCGATGGAGGCGAGACGAAGGTACGAGGAAGGCGATGAACACCTCCGTCAATGATGTGATGACCCACCGGCACATATCGCTGCGGGTCCAGGGCAAAGTTAGCCATGGGAGGCGGCGATGAAGGAAGCGGGGGCGTTGGAGGAGGCAGAGTAGATGGGGTGCGCGGAGTGCAAGACTGCGGGCAGGTTAATGGCGATGTGATAGGGCAAGCCTGCAGAGGTGGCGGCAGCGCGCGCTTCCCCAGGCAAGGAGAGACCGGCATATCCGAAATAGGGGGACGCTTCCATTTCCAACATAAACCTTTTTCAATCGCAATAAAGTCGCAGTCTTTTCTTGAATGGTGAGGATCACCACACGCTAGACATCCAACGGTGGAGGGGCAGCTGACAAACAAGTGGCCCCCCAGAGAACAACGAGAACATGTCAGCACTTGGTCCACCATGTCATTGACCATGGCCTCAAAAGCATCCTGAGCCTCTTGTGTGGACGGGATCAGTAACGTTGTGGGGCTAGAAGGCCCAATTGTAGAAGGATTGGGCTCCACAGCACTTGGGCTGCCACATAACGGAGAGAAACCTGGCTTGGGAAGATAGTTGGGCGAAGGACCAGTAACCACCGAATCCGAAGAGCCCAACATGGCAAAGGGGCCCAACATGGCTTCATTGGAATCATTAGCAAATCCACCCGAAGGACACGCCGGAGATGGAGGTAGGGGTTCCGGGGAAAGCGATCGGATAGGAACGACAGTACCAAAAGTGATCGACGGCGAGGCAACCGTCCACTGAAGCTCCACCGGCGGCGGGGGGTGAATCACAACGCGTTCCTTTGGGGGAAGATCATAGCCAGACAAAGAAGCCATCTCAAGACAATCCTGAGTAGCCGGATAGCGATATCCCTTGCACACATCATAATTCTGGAATGTGGCGAAAGAAAGCTTTTTACGAGTAGGATTAGCAGATCTGATCGCAGACTTGACAGGTGGCTTATGCATTGCCAACAAACCTAGAGCAGCTCGCCGCTTAGAAGGACTAACAAGAATCCATTCAGCATCACACTCCTTTTTCCAGATCAAGAACTCACGCCACCCGTTTGGGCCACCATTGCCCCAAAGGTGAAAATAACATTTAAACTGAGGGCAAGCGTAGGAACGTGAATCAACAATATGAAAACCAACCTCCTTGCAGGACACCACAAACGAAAAGACCTTGTCCTTGACATATGTGACCATGAGATCAATTGCTGAACCCCCTAGGGCTGCCTCAAGCGCCGCAGCCACAGAATCTTCATCAAGCCGGAAATCATGCCGACTGAAAGAGACTACAAGAACAAAAGGACGGGATCCCTCCAAAAGATGGATCGAAAGACCAGAAGATCTAAAAACCTCATCGGCGAAAACCACCCCACGAGAAAAATCCAGATCCAGGGTTGCACCGCCATCCAAACCCATAGAGAAATGGGTCCGAAGAGAGAGGAGAGAAAACCGAATCCAATGCGTGGAGAAGATCCAAAAGTTACCGGAGGAACTAGGAGATCACCGAGGAAAGTCGCCGGAGGGTGGGAGGGTGGGTGGGAGCGCCATCTCCATGATTGGTGCGTGGGGAAAGTCTTGTCGCATACAAAGTGTCCCATTCTATCCCCATTTTGCGGACTGTGTCCTGATATATCAGGTTTAAACTACTGTCGCCGTCCATCAGGACTCGTGTGAAGTGGTATCCGTCAATTATCGGGTCTAACACCAAGGCAGCCCATCCTGCATGCCGGATACTTGCCGAGTAATCCCAATGGTCAAAGGTGATCGGTTTGGACGACCAGTGGCAGAACTCCGCAATGATAGGCCCTAGGGCATGTGTCTCTAGGAGTGCCGCTTTGTTTCTCCCCTTCATCACGTGTAACACATTTACTGTTTTGACTTCTGGTGGGAATTTCTTCTGTTCCCCAGTGCTTTGGTTCCAAGGCTCGTCCTCGTCTTCGCTTGGTGTATCCTGCCCCTTGTGTTCGGCGTTGAGTTTGTCGGACTGCTTGAAGACCCAACATTCTCTATAGGTATGATTTGCAGGTTTATCGGGGGTGATGTGGATCTGACGTAGTTTGTCCAGAATCTTGTTTAGGCTGGACAGTTCGTCTCTGTTACCTTTGGAGGGAAGCTTTTGCTGACCTGGCTGAGAGCTTCTGAATCTGGCATTTACCGCCGTGCTCTTCGGGCTGTCTTCTTTATTTTGGTGCTTGTTTTTGCTGTGTCGTGGCTTCCCGTTTCCGTCCCTGACTTCGAATGTACTTGGGTCGCTGGTGCTGCATCGGGCTAACCAGCTATCCTCGCCCATGCAAAAGCGGGTCATGAGGCTTGTTAATGCTGCCATTGTTCTCGGCTTTTCTTGGCCGAGGTGTCTGGCAAGCCATTCATCTCGAACGTTGTGCTTGAAAGCTGCTAAGGCTTCGGCGTCCGGACAATCGACTATTTAGTTCTTTTCAATGAGAAACTTGTTCCAAAGCTTTCGGGCTGACTCTCCGGGCTGTTGAGTTATATGACTTAAATCGTCTGCATCCGGTGGTCGGACATAGGTCCCTTGAAAATTTGCCCTAAAAGCGTCTTCGAGCTCTTCGCAGCTTCCAATGGAGTTTTCAGGGAGGCTTTTAAGCCAGTGCCGAGCTGGCCCTTTGAGCTTGAGGGGTAAGTACTTGATGGCGTGGAGATCGTCTCCTCGAGCCATGTGGATATGGAGGATGTAGTCCTCAATCCAGACCCCAGGGTTTGTCGTTCCGTCGTACGCCTCTATGTTTACGGGTTTGAATCCCTCTAGAAATTCATGGTCCAGCACCTCATCGGTGAAACATAGGGGGTGTGCGGCACCCCTGTATTTGGGTGTAACGTGGTGTTCGGATTTTTGTTGTGTTGCATTTCTTGCTGGAGCGCGCTTGCTTGGCCCGTAGATGGATCTGGTTGCGCCGTCCTTTTGATGCGAGCCCTCACGTGGATTGCGACTAGCTTGTGTGCGGCGTCGTTTGCCGCTCTATGTTGGCCACGAGGTCGTCTATCCGATCGGATGGATGTTTTGTTTTTTGATTGTGGGGGATCTAAGGCCTCCTCATCGAATTCAGGTAGTAGCTTTCGCTTCGAGTAGCTCTTTGTGTGGCGACTACCGCCGTACTTTGCTGCAGTGTTGAGTACTTCACTCCATCTAATTCTGAGTGTGTCTTGTGCAGCCCTGAGCCTTTGCTTCTGCTTTTTCAGACTCCTCGCAGTGGCAACAAGCCTTTGATGGGTATTTTGTTGCTCCAGGTGCCTATCTGGTGTGATGTCGTCCGGACTGTTATCTTCGCCGGAGTCGGGTTGTTCGGTTTGATTCTCCATGTTGCCGTGGTCGGATGGTGGTTCAATGCCATGTTTGTCATCCGCTGGCTCACCCTGCTCTATCGCTGGGTCTATGTGATCGCTGTTTCTACCATGGCGGGATTTGGAGCGGCGCTTATGCCGCCGCTTTGACTGCTTCTCGAGGGAACGATCCTTCGCTGCGTCCTTCAGTTCCTCATCGTCATTTTCTTTGAGTGTGTCCACCATGTATACATCATATGATGAAGTGGGCGTCCAGTGCCCTGTGGGCAGTGGCTCCTCTTCGTCTCCTGCTTCGTCGTCCATACCGTCGATGTCTTCGAAGTCAAAGTCGAGCATGTCGGTCAAATCACCGACAGTGGCTACTAGGTGGGTGGTGGGTGGGCGGTGCATGTCTTTGTCATCCGCATCCCAATCTTGCCGGACATAGTTCGGCCAAGACTCTCGTGACAAGGAGAGAGACTTTAATGAATTCAGTATGTCACCGAAGGGAGAGTGCTGAAAGATATCTGCGGAGGTGAACTCCATGATCGGCGCCCAGTCGGATTCAATAGGCACGGGCGCAGGCGGTTCGGAGTCCGTGGCCGGGGAAGAATCTGATAGTTCGGCGTCACGGCTCCCGTGAAGGGTAAGGTCGATACTCGCTCAATCGCCGCTGAGAATGCGACCGCCATGGCGGGGTCTATCCACCCATCCATGGATGGCGCAATTGGCTCCAAATTGAGGGTCAGAGCGGTTGCTGGTGCGATCTCCTGATCACTGTCCGATGGTAGAGCTAAATCATGCTCATCGTGACCGTGCGGGGCACTCGGCAGGCGCTCGAATCTGTCGAAGATCAAGTCTCCGCAGATGTCGGCCGTGTAGTTTAAGCTTCCAAACTTGACCTGGTGGCCAGGGGCGTAACTCTCGATCTGCTCTACATGGCCAAGCAAGTTGGCCCGTAGTGCGAAGCTGCCGAATACGAATATCTGTCCGGGGAGAAAAGTCTCACCCTGGACTGCATCGCTATCGATGATTGAAGGAGGCATCAAGCCTAACGATGAATACATAGAGGAACTCCCAATGAAAGCACCAATGTCGGTGTCAAAACCGACGGATCTTGGTTAGGGGGTCCCGAACTGTGCGTCTAGACGGATGGTAACAGGAGACAGGGGACACGATGTTTACCCAGGTCCGGGCCCTCTTGATGGAGGTAATACCCTACATCCTGCTTGATTGTTCTTGATGATATGAGTAGTACAAGAGTTGATCTACCACGAGATCAAAGAGGCTAAACCCTAGAAGCTAGCCTATGGTATGATTGTTGTTGTTGGTCCTACGGATAAGACCCTCCGGTTTATATAGACACCGGAGGGGCCTAGGGTTACGCAGAGTTGGTTACAAGGAAGGAGATCTACATATCCGTATTGCCAAGCTTGCCTTCCACGCCAAGGAGAGTCCCATCCGGACACGGGACGAAGTCTTCAATCTTGTATCTTCATAGTCCAACAGTCCGGCCAAAGGATATAGTCCGGCTGTCCAGATACCCCCTAATCCAGGACTCCCTCAATGAGTCCGGCGCGTAGATTTTCTTCGGCATTGCAAGGCGGGTTCCTCCTCCGAATACGTCATAGAAGATTTTGAACACGAGGATCATGTCCGACTCTGCAAAACAAGTTCCACATATAGCCATAGAGAGAATAATATTTTCACGAATCTAATCTGCCGACGCATTCTGCAGTGTGACATCACACCACATCCAGGTCACCATTCGAATCGTTTTTCACAACCAACCTCAGCGTGTTTCGCGAGGCGGTTTCCTTGGCACGTCTTGTAGAAGCAGAGATCGTGTCCCCTTATTATGGGATTCCCATCAATACGGAAGTGGGTAACCCAACCGCGCCATCAATTACGGCGCTTGGGTGATAAGCGAGTTTTACCAGGCTGGTGGGGGCGCATAGTTTCGTCCGCCCTTATAAAGGGATATGGGTTCACCTTTTTCTACCCACGCCTTCTTCCTCCTTGCTCATCCATTCTCGCGAACTCGAGCTCCAGCGCCCAAGTCCACATCCTTCTCCCAACCCTCTCCAAAAATGTCCGGAGCGGGAGGCAAGTGGATGGTCTCCTCCGTTATAGAGGGAAACATCAAAAAGCTGCGCGGGGCTGGATACTTAGCCATGGATATTGCGCACCGGCTGCCAGCCGCGGGGCAGATTGTCCCTACCCCAGAACCTTATGAAAGGGTGGTTTTCCTCACCCACTTCGTCCATGGACTGGGGATTCCCCTCCATACATTCGTCTGTGGCCTTATGTTCTATTATGGGCTAGACTTCCATGATCTAGATCCGAATTTCATCCTCAACATCTCGGGGTTCATCATCGTGTGCGAGGCTTTCCTCCGCGTCTGGCCCCACTTCGGCCTGTGGCTTAAGACCTTCAATGTCAAACCGAAGGTAGTAGGCGGACAACAAGCGGAATGCGGCGGAGCCATGGTGGGAAAAATGTGCAACGTTACATGGCTCGAGGGCTCCTATGTGGAGACCATAAAGGGGTGGCAATCGGGGTGGTTCTACATCACCAAGCCGCACGACACCAACTGGGTGGCGGCCCCCGAGTTTCGATCCAGAATCCCCACGGGGCTCACTTCCTGGAAGGAGAAGGGCCTGTCCTGGGGCTCATCGGTGGAGTTGGACGGACTCGAGATGTGTATCCGGAACATGATAGGCAAGAAACTCAAGCTTGTCACATAGTCCAGGTCGTGCTCTTCCGCCGGATCCTCCCGTGTCAACGACGGGCTTTCAACTTATGGGAGTTCGGCCAGGCCCAACACCAGACTCTACGCGAGCTCTTCAACATGATGCATAAGGACGTCTGGAAGGTGCTATTCAAGGGCACCGAGGTCCCCCCCTCCCCTTACCGAGGACCGCGGGCTAAGCGCGACGCGCCCTATGAATCTGGTAAGTTCTGTACACCTCGTAGGGTATTTATTTTCCATAGTTTAACCATGTGCGGGGTATGAGCTCCCATGCCTTTGACAGGACTGGGTGGAGACATCAGAGCAGATTAACTGTCCAGCCCCTCTACCCAAAGACCCTGCAGACGCTCTCCTAACGGAGATGCGGACTCCGGCTCCTTATGAGGTGCCGGAGAAGAAGATGAAGAAGAAGGCCACGGGAACTCGATAGAGTTCCCGGCGCTAGGTGGTATCGGACTCATCGTCCGATACCTCCGAAACACACTCCTCCCGTGAAAACAAGGAGGAGGAAGATTAAGATTCTCCCTCTCCAGCCGGGGGAGACAAGAAAAGGAAGGCCGCCCCAACTGGGGAGGCCGAAGGGTCCAAGAAGGGAAGGACTCTCCTTCCGGACTGTTCCACCGCCGCCGCCGACAACGAAGACGAGTGGTTACTCAGGGCCAAGCCCCTGGCGAAGTCGTAAGTATTCGGATACCAGAGTAACTCATAGCATACTTTTATTGCACTGGTTTTCCTAACACCGAATATGATTTTGCAGTCCGCCCCGAGCCCGTATCGATGTATATTCGTTGGACGTTTCCTTGGACTCGTCTGATGTGAATAGTGAGTCACTTCCAACCGCCTCCTCCCCTCGCCCTACAGACAATGTCGAGGTATTGTCTCAAGGGGCACCGAGCTGGGGGGAGATAGTCCTGGAGGCGCCTCAAGGCGACCTTCTGGGATCCAGGCACAAAGGGAGCAAGACTCCCAAGGGCTCCAAGTTTGGCCCTCAGCCGAACACCACGCCAGAACCTCCAGTGGTTCCGGACTCCGGCAGGCGGCCCCCTTCCAAGAGGGGCAAGCCCCCCGTGCCGGTGACCTCTGTCCATCTAGAGTCACCAGACAACCTGCTGGGAGCGCTTCACGGCGCTTCCATCGACGAAGAGCACCTCACTATTATGAGTGCGGTGATCAAGAAGGTTCAGTCCGCCAAGAGCGGACTGACTGAAGCCTGTGCCGGCCTTCTAACAAGATTTGAAGTAAGAATTTAAAATATAGGAAAATATTACCGCATAGACAATAGCCCCTGATGCTCTGTTTGGTGTTCACAAAGAAAAGCCAAATAGAAGATCAAATAATATCTGTAGGAGTCTAATACAAGTATGTCTATATGCGTATGCAGGCTTCGCTGCTGACCTCTGCCGCACTAACTGCGGAGGTCGCTGCACTAAAGCAGAACCTCGGGCGGTCCAAGAAAGAACTCGGCCTTGCCAAGAGGCAGCTTGATGAGAATAAAGGTAAGTAATAACTTGTCTATATATATATATATATATATATATATATATAAAAGATTTGGTTGCAAAATGATAGGATCATCATGGATGTGCCAGGGGCCACGACCGAAGTGGCGACCCTAAAGCGAGCGCTGTTCGAGGCCGAAAACAAAGCAGCCGAGGAGCGCACCGAGCGGGAGAAACAAGAGGCACGGGTGGGAGAGGTGCAGCAAGAGCTCCAGGCTCTCGTGAAGAAGCACGAGAGTTTGGAGCTTCACTCGAAGACGCGAGAGTCCGAGGTTTCCGCGGCCCTCGAGAGCACAAAGCATGCCAAGGCTGAAGCCCAAAAGGCCCTCCAGGAAATTGAGGCGATGAGGAAGATAGCGGCGGGTAAGGCATTCATTATGCAAAGCAAGCATGTGAAAGTAAATTACGTGTTACTTACCCGAGTCTGGAGCTCTCCAGGAGCATTCACAGATTTGCCCCGCAGCGTGTCAGATGCCGCAAAGTACTACCAGGCCGAGGAGGGAAGCTCGACGGAGAAGTTGTTCTGGTCTCAGTATACTAGTACCGAACACCCGATGCTTGTGAGCGACCAGCTGAAGCAACTGGTCGAGCTGCACAAGGCGGCTGAATAGGCCATGAGGGGCCTTATAGTCCGGATGTGGCCTGGCGACTCCCTTCCCAACAGCTACTTCGGCCTGGTGAGGCGGCTTGTGGATGCCTGCCCACGGCTGGAGGTCATAAAGCGGTCCGTCTGCATCGAAGGTGCACGCCGGGCTTTTGCCCGTGCGAAGGTGCACTGGGCCAAGACGAACGCCGAGAAGCTGGTGAAGGAGGGGCCGCCGCAGGGCAAGGAGCATCGCCACCCTAAAATGTATTATGAGGGTGTCCTGAAGGGTGCCTGTCTTGTGGCGGACGAGTGTGCGAAGGATGTAATTTTTGAATGAACTTGCTCGTGTGATCCTGTATTATGAAAACTTGTTCATGTGTGCTATGCAATGCTTGTTTGAATTTAAAATATTACCTTCTGTGCAGCTGTTTATCAAATCTGAGAGATGGCCAGTCGTCGGCTTCTGCCCCCATGCCACGAGTGCTGGGGTGTTTGGGATAAATCTGAGCACTCTTTTTCCCATTGTTGGGTCCTTCAAGGGAGGTTCTCAGCACAACGAACAAGGCAATCGAACTATAATGCTTTATCACTCTCACTTAGCCATGAAGAGTACAATTTTAAATTTTGGTGAAGCCCCTAGTATTCGGAAGGCCTAATTTGGGGCGCTATACACGCCTAAGCCGGACAAAGCCGACTCCTCGCCCTAAGCGGCATAAGTCTTTAGGGACTCGAGACCTCTCGAACAACGACCAACTCTCACCTTATCATGACAATCAGTTTTAGCTTTCTCTACTAAGGTGCTTGCCAAGATGAACCGTGGCACAATCGCAGTAGTTCTCCCAGTGCTACCTTAGCCGATATAGCGGAACGTAAGGTACCAAAACATGGGAACCGGGCAAACCCAACTATTGACCCAAGACATGATTCGGAGCTGATGCATGTGATGCTATAAGTTCGGGGTGCTGCACTGTCGAAAGTGTTCGGACTTCTCACGCCGTATTATGGGGTACGCTTAAGCCCCT
>NC_041380.1:388253188-388266450 GCF_002162155.2 Triticum dicoccoides
TAAAAGAATAGAGAATACTATAATAGACTAGTGCTATGCATTGTTTATTCAAAAAGGTGCGTCGAAGCATAATGATACAAGTAGTGCGATAAGCAAAAAGTAGGACTATTTGACATGTCCTCTCCAAGGGCAAGCTGCGGAATGGTATTTAAAGCAGGTATTTCACTCGTTATTAGAGACCACCTGGGAGTTCCATGGTGCGATGTAGCTTTCTGCCTCCTTGGTTGTTGTATCGTGTGTCCCGCAATCATACTGCCGGACGGGGTTTCCAGAGATTAAAGTCCTGAAAGAGAGAAAAAACAACAAAGCGGGAAGCCCCTAGTGCGGTCGAGCCACGTTTTGGGGCGTGCCTTAGTCGTGCCCCCCCCCCAAACTATGCCCATGGTATTTTCAATGCGTAATTATGTACGTGTGGCATGGATTTTGCCGTTTGGCTGGGACTGGGGTGGGGGCCGCATTGCTATGCGAGCTCGGAACGTGCCAGGCGGTCTTGTTGTAGATTACCCCGGGCGCGCTTGACGGTGTCCGGGTGTTTAATCACCGAACTGGTGGATTGCCTGAAGAGGCTGCTTTGTGCTTCTGCTGCGAGGGCCGCAGTGTGCTCCTCCATGCGGAGAGAGCGCTCTGTGTTTCAATTGACTGTGATGATCCCCCGAGGTCCTGGCATCTTGAGCTTGAGGTATGCATAATGCGGTACCGCATTGAATCTCACAAATGCGGTTCGCCCGAGCAGTGCATGATAGCCGCTGCGGAACGGGACTATATCGAAGATTAACTCCTCGCTTCGGAAGTTATCCGGGGATCCGAAGACCACTTCCAGTGTGACTGAGCCTGTGCAATGGGCCTCTACACCTGGTATGATGCCTTTGAAGGTCGTTTTTGTGGGTTTGATCCTTGAGGGGTCTATACCCATTTTGCGCACTATGTCTTGATAAAGCAGGTTCAGGCTGCTGCCGCCGTCCATAAGGACTCGAATGAGGTGAAATCCGTCGATGATTGGGTCTAGGACCAGTGCGGCGAATCCGCCATGACGGATACTAGTGGGGTGGTCCCTGCGATCAAAGGTGATCGGACGAGAGGACCATGTGTTGAACTTTGGGGCGACTGTATCCAATGCAGATACGTCCCTTAGTGCATGCTTCCGCTCCCTCTTGGGGATGTGGGTTGCGTATATCATGTTCACCGTCCGCACTTGTAGGGGGAACCTCTTCTGTCCTCCGGTGTTCGGCGGCCGGGGCTCCTCCTCGTCATCTCTTTGTAACCCCTTATATTTGTTTTCGGCATTTAACTTGCCGGCCTGCTTGAACACCCAACATTCTCTGTTGGTGTGCTTGGCTGGCTTGTCGGGGGTGCCGTGTATTTGACATGAGCGATCGAGTATACAGTCCAAACTGGACGGGCCCGGAGTGCTTCTTTTGAATGGATTTTTCCGCTAACCGGGTTTAGAGCCTCTGAATCCGGCATTGACTGCCGTATCCTCGGTATTGTCGTTGTTCATGCGGCGCTTGTGTTTGTTGCGACGTGACCTGCCATTGCTATCCTTGGTATCTGAAGTACCATGGTTCTTTGATATATTATTGCTGCGAGCCAGCTAGCTGTCCTCTCCGCGCAAAAGTGGGTCATGAGTGTCGTGAGGGCTGCCATAGATTTTGGCTTTTCCTAGCCAAGGTGCCGGGCGAGCCACTCGTCATGGATGTTGTGCTTAAAAGCTGCTAGGGCCTCTGCATCCGGACAGTCGACGATTTGATTTTTCTTTGTTAGGAACCATGTCCATAATTTCCTGGTCGATTCCTCTGGCTACTGAATTATGTGGCTCAAGTCATCGGCATCTGGTGGTCGCACATAAGTGCCCTGGAAGTTGTCGAGGAATGCGGCTTCTAGATCTTCCCAACAACCAATGGATTCTGCTGGCAGGCTGTTGAGCCAATGCTGAGTTGGTCCTTTGAGTTTGAGTGGGAGGTATTTGATGGCATGTAGATCGTCACCGTGGGCCATGTGGATGTGCAGGAGGAAGTCATCGATCCATACCGTAGGATCTGTTGTGCCGTCGTATGATTCGATATTTACGGGTTTGAAACCCTCTGGGATTTGGTGATATATTACTTCGTCTGTGAAGCATAGGGGGTGTGCGGCGCCTCTGTACTGGGCTATATCGCGACGCAGCTCAAATGAGTCTTGTCCGCTGTGTTCGGCCCGACCGGATTTACATTTACTGTATCCGGCGTGACGGTTATCCTCTCGCGTAGTGGCGCGCCCTCATGATCCGTAGATCGATCTTGCGTGTTTTGCTTTGTCCTCTAATACGTCTCGCGGGTCTAGTGTGTTTCCCCGTGCCTTGACATTTTTATTTGAGTGGCATCGGGGTGCGGGCTGAGCTTTTCGCTGAAATGCCTCTCTGTCGCGGCCACGAGGTGGCCGATCAGCCGCTTCATACACTAGAGATGTAGGTTTTAATGCTTCCTCCTCCAGTCGGGGTAGCAACCTGCGCTTTGGGTAACTCTTGGAGGGGTGTTCGAGTTCATATTCCTCGGTCGCAAGGACTTCAGTCCATCTGTCAGCTAGCAAATCTTGATCAGCTCGAAGCTGCTGTTGCTTTTTCTTAAGGCTATTTTCCGTAGCTATAAGCCAGCGCTTGAAGCGCTCTTGCTCGACGGGATCCTCAGGCACGACAAATTCGTCATCGTCGAGGCTTGCCTTGTCTTCGGAGGGAGACATGTAATTATTGTCCTCCGCCTCTCCATCTGCCGCTCTCTTGGGAGGGCTGGCTTCTCCATCCTCCTGCTCTAAATCTTGCTGGAGGGGATTGTCGTCATCTTCGGCACTGTCCGGAGTGTTATTATCTCCTGTGCTGGTATCACCACTTTTGCCTTGGCAAGACTTAGAGCGGCGCCGCTGACGTCGGCGCTTGGGTTGCTTCTTGGAGGGGTCATCCTCTGCTGTCCCGTCGCCATTGCCTTCTTTGGGTGTGTCCACCATATATATATATATATATATATATATATATATATATATATATATATCATATGATGAGGTGGCTGTCCAGTGCCCTGTGGGCAGTGGTTCTTGTTCGTCTCCTACATCATCATCCATACTGTCGATGTCTTCAGAGTCGAAGTCGAGCATGTCGGTCAAATTGTCGATAGTGGCTACTAAGTGGGTTGTGGGTGGGCGGCGAATTTCTTCATCATCCGCATCCCAATCTTGCCGGACATAGTTCGGCCAAGACTCTCCTGACAAGGACAGAGACCTTAATGAGTTCAGTATGTCGCCGAAGGGCGAGTGCTGAAAGATATCCGCGGAGGTGAACTCCATGATCGGCGCCCAGTCGGATTCGATAGGCACGGGCACAGGCGGTTCGGAGTCCGTGGCCGGGGAAGAATCCAACAATTTGGTGGCATGGCTCTCGTGAAGGGTAAGGTCGATACTCGGCTCGATCGCCGCTGAGAATGCGGCCTCCGTGGTGGGGTCTATTCACCCATCCATGGATGGCGCAATTGGCTCCGAATTGAGGGTTGGAGCGGTTGCCGGTGCGATCTCCTGAACACTGTCCGATGGTAGAGCTAAATCATGCTCATCGTGACCGTGTGGCGCACTCGGCAGGGGCTCGAATCCGTCGAAGATCAAGTCTCCGCGGATGTCGGCCGTGTAGTTTAAGCTTCCAAACCTGACCTGGTGGCCGGGGGCGTAACTCTTGATCTGCTCCAGATGGCCAAGCGAGTTGGCCTGCAGTGCGAAGCTGCCAAATACAAATATCTGTCCGGGGAGAAAAGTCTCATGATGGACTGCATCGCTATCGATGATTGAAGGAGCCATCAAGCCTAATGATGATGACACAGAGGAACTCTCAATGAAAGCACCAATGTCGGTGTCAAAACCGGCGGATCTCGGGTAGGGGGTCCCGAACTGTGCGTCTAAGCAGATTGTAACATGAGGCGGGTGACACGATGTTTACCCAGGTTCGGGCCCTCTTGATGGAGGTAATACCCTACGTCATGCTTGATTGTTCTTGATAATATGAGTAGTACAAGAGTTGATCTACCACGAGATCGAAGAGGCTAAACCCTAGAAGCTAGCCTATGGTATGATTGTTGTTGTTGGTCCTACGGACTAAACCCTCCGGTTTATATAGACACCGGAGGGGGCTAGGGTTACAAAGAGTCAGTTATAAGGAAGGAGATCTACATATCCGTACTGCCAAGCTTGCCTTCCACACCAAGGAGAGTCCCATCCGGACACGAGACAAAGTCTTCAGTCTTGTATCTTCATAGTCCAACAGTCCGGCTGTCCGGATACCCCCTAATCCAGGACTCCCTCAAAGGGTCTTGTTCTTCTGGGAGCCCTCCCACCCCCAGTATTTATAGGAGAAGGGGATAGGGGGCCGGCCCCTTCAGATCCCATCTAGGGAAGGGGCGGCGGCCAGGGAGGGAACCCCCACCCCTAGGAGACTGTAACATCCCAAATTTCCAATTTGGAATGTTATACATTAGATCATCATTGCATATCATATTTTATTGCTTTTGGGTTGATCCTAGAAATTTCACGCAACTCAAGGACCATTGGAGAGAGTTGGGGATTTCGTTATTTTCATATTTCAGTTTTCTCAAATTTTTGAAAAATAGGATCATTTGATTTTGTTTATTTTATCTTCAATTATATCTATTACAAAAATATGAGAGAGGGAATAAAATGACTTTCACAAAATAAAGAAATATTGAGGATTTAATAATAAAATCAAATAAGTTTTATTTCGGAGTTTTTCGTTTTTTTTGAATTTAGGAAAAATTGCATGTTTTCAGAAATTGCATTTGGGCCCAAGAAAATGTTCATCCTTTTCTAAATATTTTATTTAGACGGTGAAAAAATTGTTTTGGTATTTTTAGATTTTTATTTATTTTTCTAGAAATTTTTTTAGTCCGTTGAAATTATTTAAAAAAACCCGCGCCCGACTGGGCCAAAGGCCCAGCCGAGCCAGGCCGGCCCGCCAGGAGCCGCCGCCTCCTGCGTCGTGCTGCCACCGGACTCAGAGTCTGAGTCGGAGCCGCCCGCGCCGCCCGACCACCTCCCCAAGCCAGGCCGCCCACCCTTCCCCCTTTAAATAGCCACCCGGGCCCCCCTTGGAGCCCCGAGCCGAGCCGCTCCGCCCCGCCCACGCCGCCTGCCGCCACCTTGCGCCGCCAGGAGCCGCCGCCCCGCCCACGCAGCCCCGCCGCCCGCCTCGCCGGAGTCTGAGCCGAGGTAGCCACCGCCGCCGGGTTTTCAGAGAAAACCCGATTCGGTTTTTTTAGAAAACCCTAGTTTTCGTTTTTTTAATAAATCGATTTTTTCCGGTTTATTTATTTAGCGAGTGTTCGCTCGTTCGTTTGTTTTAACGAACACGTTCATCGTTAAGTTCTAGAAAACGAACATACGTTCGTTATTCTGTTCGTCGTTTCTATTTTTCTCGGATTTTCCGTGATTATTTCTGATCGCGATTTCTGATCCGATTTTATTTCTAGTATAACTTTTCGCTCGTTTATCAGAATCAGGCGATTCAAGCGCCTGGAGTTTCGTCTCGAACCCCTCTTTCCGTTTAACCAACTCAAAATAGTTTTTGCGTTAGTAAAATTTGACTTAGATTCAGATTAGTAAACGGAGTTTGTTTCTTTTGTCGTTTGTCTTTTGTTGCTTCCTTCGATTTGATTCTTTTTGCCAACCGGAGTTCTTAAGTTGAACTATGTGGTTAGATCTCTTATTTGAGTTTTACCTGTGCATTAGATGAGTACTTATTGTATGCTTGTTTGTATGCGATAGAGTACCCGGATTGCGCCGCTTGCTACTTCGAATCCCTAGGTTTCACGGATCATCAGCAAGGCAAGTAACACTTTGATCCTACTTCCTATTACCTAGTTTTTATTGCATTAGATCAATCCTCACACGTTGCATGTTTAGGATCTAATTAAATTGTGGGTTTTGGGAAGTAGATGAGGTAGTACCTATTACCTGTTTTATTATCAAACCTTTGGGAGTTACTTCTACGTTGCTTATCGCTATGCTATGCTAGAAGACGTGGATTGGGTGAGTGTATCCATGACAGATGTGAGATTGTTAAATTAATGGTTTATCTAAGGTGGCAACTTAAATACACATCTGGGTGGATTGAGGCACCTGGGTATTCTAGCGATTGCCTGGTTTTCTTTGGACCGCCACCTAGGCTCAAAGGGATCATGAGATTACTCATACTAGAAACTTCCGTGTGCAGCCACAAGCTACTATGGGCTCTAGCATAGTTGACTAAGTCGTGCGAACTCTTACAGTGGTAGACTAGCAGATGTAGGGGATGTAGGTTGGTACGGTCTACCCGTTCATATGGTGCAAGCACTTCTGAAAGACTGTGTCTCAGTCATCCGTTTCTCAAACACCATGTAGTGCGAGAATCCCAACGAAGGAGATCGAGTCTTGTGGGGAAAAGTGTGCAAACCTCTGCAGAGTGTATAAACTAATCATGGTTAGCCGTGTCCCCGGTTATGGACATCTTGAGTATCTTGTACTTGGATTATCATGTGAATCTCATCATGTTACTCTAATTAATTTTGTTGGGTTTTAATGATGATGTTTAATTGGGATTGAGAGCGTGTCTACACTCTCAATGTTTAACAACTACCATGATAGTTAAATAAAATTTATTCCTTTGCAGTAGGGAAAAATTGGCTTTACGCAAAACCGTAACCATAGAGCTTTCCACCAACCAAATATCCATGTAGTATAGTCTTATTCTTCCATCATTCTCTATGTGTTACTTTGCCAGCATATTCCATGTGCTGACCCGTTTTCGGGCTGCAATGTTCATGTTGTAGACTTTTTAGACGACGAGTAAGGAGGCTTTTAGGTCGTGGTTCTATACTCAGTGATGCCGCTGGAGTTGATGGACTCACTTATCTTCCAAGCCTTTCGCTGTTATCGTTATTAGATGGCCTTAAGCCATATTTATTGTAATAAGTTCTCTTTTGAGACACTCGATGTAATAAGTGTGTGATTGCTACTCCGTTATAAATCCTTCAAGTACTGTGTGGTGTCAGCATTACTGATCCAGGGATGACATCGGAGCACAGGGATCAGACTGGTTGAGGTCTGGTCGCTACAAGATGGTATCAGAGCACACGCTGACTATAGGACACGACCACTAAGCTAAAAGCCCTAGATCACTACTCACTCTTCTCATTCTGACTCCTCATCTTTTCCTACTCTTTTAGGATGGCGGATGCAAGGAACAAGTTCACGCAACCGGATGAAGATACACCCTTTGGACGTCACCTGAAGGAAGTCACTAGATATTTGAACATCAGAGTACCAAGCTTCACCGGAACCTACAACGCCACTTTACCTGAAGAGGAGCGCTTGATGATTCAAGTTCAAGTTCCAGGAAGAACGCTCATGCCAGTCACCGAGCCCATAGCGTTTTCCTTTGATGCACCAACCTGGAGTCTAGGAAAGAGCATGGCAGCTCACATCACCATGGGACGTATTGGAGAAGTTTACCGCAATGATCTCAAGGATACTATTTACCAGATTTGTGGGTGCCGAGATGAGCACTGGGAGATGATTAACACAAAGAAGGATAGATCCATTGCAGCTTTTATCCAGGAGTTGAACCAGCACATTCGACATTGGGAGAACCAGATGTGCGCAGACATGATAGATCTGAAGAAGGCAAGAACAAGAATCAAGGAACTGGAGGAAGAACTCAAGGATACATGTGAAGATTATGAAGAGGAAATCGAAGTAGTAGTGGAGAAGAATGACGACCTGATCAAGAAGATCGGAATATTCATGGGAGGCCCTACACTAGTAGAAGAAGACAAATAACCCAAGGAGATTCGCCCGAAGACTACATCATCATCGACGACACCGACTCGGATCCAGATGATAGCGATGATGACTATGTTGGTGAAGCTGGAGCAGATATCATGGAGTCTCCAACCGAAGAATATATCTAGTAGACCACCCAACAATAGTAGTAGTCCACCATGTAAATATAGTAGTCCGAGCACTTTTGCGATAGTTAGACTGATTGTGTGCCCTTGTTTGATTGAATGAACTGAATTGTTTGCTTTTGCCTCATGTGCATAAGGGTAGTGTTTCTCTTTAGACCCCTCTCTATTCTTAAATCTCATCTTTTCTAAACCCATCAGATGCCTCCGAGACGTGACCCCGGATTTACCTTCCCACCGGAGCTCACTCAGTTGATCCAGCAGCAGAATACATTGATGCAGTTGCTAGTCCAGAATCAGAATTAGGGGAACAACAACAACAACAACCCACCACCACCACCACCTGTTGACCACTTAGCCCATTTTCTTAGGCTGAACCCGCCAGTGTTTTCCAGTAGCACAGAGCCTGTAGTAGCATATGATTGGCTCCTCAAGACAGCAAGGGAGTTGACCACGGCAGGATGCACAGATGCAGAAAAGGTGAAGTTTGCCTCACATCAGCTTGACAGACCCGCAGCATTATGGTGGGACAATTTCACAGCCACTTTCCCTATCGATACTATCACATGGGACCATTTCCAGCATGCTTTCCGTATTGCCCATGTTTCAGCAGGAGCTATGGCCATGAAGAAGCGTGAGTTTCGCAACTTGCGCCAAGGAGGGCGGACAGTTGGCCAGTATGTGGAGGACTTTAGTAAGCTAGCATGTTATGCCCCAGATGACGTTGCTACAGATGCAGCTAAGCAGGAGAAGTTTCTGGAAGGACTGTATGATGAGTTGAGCATGCAGTTGATGGTAGCAACCATCAACAACTACCAGAAGTTGGTAGATCGTGCTCTTATGATTGAAGGGAAGCAGCACCAAATTGAGAACCGCAAGAGGAAGTATGGACAAGGGAAGTACAATTCTGGAGCTCAGCAGAAGCCGCGCTTTACCCCTAGACCGGGAGGACCTTTTCAGCATACCGATGGGGGAGGAAGCTCGCACAATCATAATGGCCCCAAGAATAGTAATGGAAATGGAGGAAGCAACGGCCAGAACTGTACCAACCCATCAACCCCAGCCAAGAGAGACCTGAGCCAAGTCACTTGCTTTAAGTGCCAGAAGACCGGACATTATGCCAATGAATGTCCTGAAGCCCAGAATGGAAATGGCAATGGAAGCTCTGGGAAGAAGCCGAACCCTTTCAACAGGGGACAGGTGAACCACGTTAACATGGAGGAGGTTGAAGCCCAAACCGATGCAGTAATAAGTAAGTTTTTGGTTAAGTCATTTACTGCACTCGTTCTTTTTGATACTGGTGCATCGCATTCATACATCTCAAGGGGATTTGTGGATAACTATAAACTGCCAACCCAAGCCCTTAGGTCACCCATGTTAGTAATCTCGCCTGGAGCAGAGTATATGGCTAGTCTATGGTGTGATCGGTTACCATTAAGGATTGGTAACTATGTATTTCCCTCGGACCTAATAGTATTGTAATCTCAAGGATTGGATGTGATATTAGGCATGGAATGGTTATCGAAGTATGAAGGGAACATTGAATGCGCCAGTAAGTCAATCTTGCTTACAATGCCAGAAGGAAGAAGGATCAAGTATGTATCCCGGCATGTGCCGAAGAGGACTCAAGTAAATTGCTTAATAGGAGTTGTGCAGGAGGAAGTACCAGTAGTGAAGGATTTCCCTGACGTATTTCCAAAGGAGTTGCCAGGCATGCCACCAGATAGAGATATTGAGTTCTTGATTGAGCTTTTGCCAGGCACAGGGCCAATATCTAAGAGACCATATAGGATGCCCGCAAAGGATTTGGAGGAAATTAAGAAGCAAATTAAGGAGTTACTGGATAAAGGTTATACTCACCCAAGTTCTTCACCTTGGGGATCGCCAGTACTTTTAGTGGATAAGAAGGATGGATCGTTAAGGATGGTTGTTGATTATCGAGGATTGAATGAAGTAACCATCAAGAACAAGTACCCACTACCGATGATTAATGATCTGTTTGATCGATTGCAAGGAGCTAAGGTATTTTCCAAGATCGATCTGCGATCAGGATACTATCAGTTGAAGATTCGAGAACAGGATATACCTAAGATGGCTTTTACCATCAGGTATGGGTTGTATGAGTATACCGTTATGTCATTTGGTCTGACTAACGCACCTGCCTATTTTATGAACATGATGAACAAAGTATTTATGGAGTTTTTGGATAAGTTCGTCATAGTGTTCATTGATAATATCCTGGTTTACTCGAAGAATGAAGAGGATCATAAGGAGCATTTGCATTTGGTACTTGCAAAGCTCAAAGAACATCAGCTATATGCCAAGTTTAGCATATATGAATTTTGGTTGAAGGAAGTTGGATTCCTTGGACACGTTATATCCAGAGAAGGTATAGCAGTAGATCCCACCAAGGTTGACACTGTGACAAATTGGGAAGCCCCAACAACAGTTGGAGAGATCCGGAGTTTTCTGGGACTCGCAGGATACTACCATAGATTTATTGAAAATTTGTCGAAGATTGCGAAGCCTATGACAGAGTTGTTGAAGAAGGATACCAAGTACAAATGGACTGAGGAATGTGAGGCCGGTTTCTAGGAGTTGAAGAAACGTTTGGTTACATCACCTGTGTTGATTTTGCCGGATCAGAACAAGGATTATGAGGTGTATTGCGACGTTTCACGTCGAGGACTTGGAGCAGTGCTTATGCAGGAGGGAAGAGTTGTTTCATATGACTCATGACAGCTTAAGCCTCATGAGTTGAATTATGCCACACATGATTTGGAGTTAGCAGCCGTAGTGCATGCATTAAAAACTTGGAGACATTTTCTCATTGGAAACCATTGTGAAGTGTACACGGATCACAAGAGTTTGAAGTATATTTTCACGCAGAAGGAGTTGAATCTCAGGCAAAGGAGATGGTTGGAGCTCATCAAGGACTATGATATGAGATTGCATTATCACCCCGGAAAGGCTAACGTAGTAGCCGACGCATTGAGCTGTAAAAGCCACGTCAATACCCTAATGACGGGAGATTAACCAAGGGAGTTAGCCGAAAATCTTCGTGAGCTTTGTTTGGAGATAGTTCCGAGAGGCTATGTAGCAGCATTAGAGATTTAGTCTACTTTGATGGATAAGATCAGAGAAGCCCAGAAGACTGACAAGGAGACTGCTTCTATAAAGGAGAAAATGAGCAAAGGAAAAGCTAAGGGATTTCGTGAGGATGAGCACGATACCCTATGGTTTGAAGACCGGGTTTACGTGCCCAATGACCCGGAGATCAGGAAGTTGATACTGCAAGAGGCCCATGATTCACCATATTTGATTCACCCAGGGAATACCAAGATGTATTTGGATTTGAAGGATACTTTCTGGTGGACCGGAATGAAGAAGGATATTGCGGAGTATGTAGCAGTTTGTTATGTATGTCAGAGAGTAAAGGCAGAGCATCAGAAGCCAGCAGGATTGTTACAGCCATTGCCAGTACCCGAATGGAAGTGGGATAAGTTAGGCATGGATTTTATTACGGGTTTACCCAGAACTCGTTCAGGCTATGACTCGATTTGGGTAGTAGCCGATCGTTTAACAAAGGTAGCTCATTTCATCCCAGTGAAGACTACCTACACCAGTGCTAAGCTGGCAAAGATATACATGACCAGGATCGTATGTCTGCATGGAGTTCCAAGGAGCATTGTATCAGATAGAGGAACCCAGTTTACCTCAAAGTTCTGGAATTAGTTGCACAAAACTTTAGGTACCAGGCTAGAGTTCAGTACAGGTTTCCATCCGCAGACAGATGGATAGACCGAGAGAGTTAATCAGATTTTGGAGGATATCCTGAGAGCTTGTGCGCTAGATTATGGATCTAGTTGGGATGACAATTTACCATATGCAGAGTTCTCTTACAACAACAATTATCAATCCAGTTTGAAGATGGCCCCTTTGGAAGCCTTGGACGGAAGGAGGTGCAGGACCCCATTGTCGTGGGATGAAGTTGGAGACCGCCAGTTGTTTAGACCGGATCTGATTAAGGAGTCTGAACAGAAGGTGAAATTGATTCGTGATAGGCTCAAGGTAGCCCAGTCCAGGCAGAAGAGCTATGCAGATTCGAAATGCAAGGAGACAGTCTATGAAGTCGGAGACCGAGTTTATCTTCGAGTATCTCCACTTCGAGGAGTTAAGCGCTTTGGAGTTAAGGGAAAGTTAGCGCCATGTTTTGTACGACCATACAAAGTTTTGGAGTGTACGGGAGAAGTAGCTTACAAGTTGGAATTGCCCGAAGGATTGTCAGGAGTTCACAATGTATTCCATGTTTCCTAGTTGAATAAGTGCCACGCAGAGATGGCTGATATACCGCTGAGAGATACAGTGCTGCCGGAAGTGATTCAGTTGGACAGTGATTTGACCTATGAGGAGAAACCAGTTAAGATTCTTGAGTATGCCAGCCGAGTAACCCGCAACAAGGTTATCAAGTTTTGCAAAGTTCAGTGGAGCCACCACACGGAGGATGAAGCCACCTGGGAGCGAGAGGAAGATCTGCTGAAGGACCACCCTCACCTATTTTCTAGCCAACCCGAATCTCGAGGGCGAGATTCATCTTAAGGGGGGTAGGTTTGTAACATCCCAAATTTCCAATTTCGAATGTTATACATTAGAGCATCATTGCATATCATATTTCATTGCTTTTGGGTTGATCCTAGAAATTTCACGCAACTCAAGGACCCTCGGAGAGAATTGGGGATTTCATTATTTTCATATTTGAGTTTTCTCAAATTTTGAAAAATCGGATCATTTGATTTTATTTATTTTATCTTCAATTATTTCTATTACAAAAATATGGGAGAGGGAATAAAATGACTTTCCCAAAATAAAGAAATATTGAGGATTTAATAATAAAATAAAATAAGTATTATTTCGGAGTTTTTCGTAGTTTTTTTTGAATTTAGGAAAAATTGCACGTTTTCAAAAATTGCATTTAGGGCCAAGAAAATGTTCATCCTGTTCTAAATATTTTGTTTAGACGGCAAAAATTTGTTTTGGCATTTTTAGATTTTTATTTATTTTTCTAGAATTTTTTTTAATCCGGCGAAATTATTTTTCTTAAAAAACCGCGCCCGACTGGACCAAAGGCCCAGCCGAGCCAGGCCGGCCCGCTAGGAGCCGCCGCCTCCTGCGTCGTGCTACCGCCGGGCTCAGAGTCCGAGCCGGAGCCGCCCGCGCCGCCCGACCCCCTCCCAAAGCCAGGCCGCCGCCCCCCTTCACCCTTTAAATAGCCACCCCCCCTGGAGCCCCGAGCCG
>NC_041380.1:388267150-388309916 GCF_002162155.2 Triticum dicoccoides
CGCCGCCTGCCGCCGCCTTGCGCCGCGCCGCCGCCAGGAGCCGCTGCCCCGCCCACGCAGCCCCGCCGCTCGCCTAGCCGAAGTCCGAGCCGAGGTAGCCGCCGCCGCCCGGTTTTCTGAGAAAAACCGATTCGTTTTTTTAGAAAACCCTAGTTTTCATTTTTTTTAAATAGATCGGTTTTTTTGGTTTATTTATTTAGCGAGCGTTCGCTCGTTCGTTTGTTTTAATGAACACGTTCATCATTAAGTTCCAGAAAACGAATGTTCGTTATTCTGTTCGTCGTTTCTCTTTTTCTCGGATTTTCCGCGATTATTTCTGATCGCGATTTCTGATCCGATTTTCGTTCTAGTATAACTTTTCGCTCGTTTATCGGAATCAGGCCATTCAATTGCCTGGAGTTTTGTCTCATAACCCTCTTTCCATTTAACCAACTCAAACAAGTTTTTGCCTCAGTAAAATTTGACCTAGATTCAGATTAGTAAATGGAGTTTGTTTCTTTTGCCGTTTGTCTTTCATTGCTTCGTTCGATTTGATTCTTTTCGCCAACCAAAGTTCATAAGTTGACTATCTGGTTAGATCTCTTATTTGAGTTTTACCTGTGAATTAGATGAGTACTTATTGTATGCTTGTTTGTTTGCGATAGAGTACCCGGATTGCGCCGCTTGCTACTTCGAATCCCTAGGTTTCACGGATCATCAGCAAGGCAAGTAACACTTTGATCATACTTCCTATTACCCAGTTTTTATTGCATTAGATCAATCCTCACACATTGCATGTTTAGGATCTAATTAAATTGTGGGTTTTGGAAAAAGATGAGGTAGTACCTATTACCTGTTTTATTATCAAACCTTTGGGAGTTACTTCTACGTTGCTTATCGCTATGCTATGCTAGTAGACGTGGATTGGGTGAGTTTATCCATGACAGATGTGAGACTGTTAAATTAATGGTTTATCTAAGGTGGCAAGTTAAATACACATCTGGGTGGATTGAGGCACCTGGGTATTCCAGCGATTGCCTGTTTTTCTTTGGACCGCCACCCAGGCTCAAAGGGATCATGAGATTATTCATACTAGAAACTTCCGTGTGCAGCCACAAGCTACTATGGGCTCTAGCATAGTTGACTAAGTCGTGCGAACTCTTACAGTGGTAGACTAGCAGATGTAGGGGATGTAGGTTGGCACGGTCTACCCGTTCGTAAGGTGCAAGCGCTTCTGAAAGACTATGTCTCGGTCATCCGTTTCTCAAACACCATGTAGTGCGAGAATCCCAATGGAGGAGATCGAGTCTTGTGGGTAAAAGTGCGCAAACCTCTACAGAGTGTATAAACTAATCATGGTTAGCCGTGTCACCGGTTATGGACATCTTGAGTATCTAGTACTTGGATTATCATGTGAATCTCATCATGTTACTCTAATTAATTTTGTTGGGTTTTAATGATGATGTTTAATTGGGATTGAGAGCGTGTCTACACTCTCAATGTTTAACAACTACCATGATAGTTAAATAAAATTTATTCCTTTGCAGTAGGGAAAAGTTAGCTTTACGCAAAACTGTAACCATAGAGCTTTTCACCAGCCAAATATGCATGTAGTATAGTCTTATTCTTCCATCATTCTCTATGTGTTACTTTGCCAGCATATTCCATGTGCTGACCCGTTTTCGGGCTGCAATGTTCATGTTGCAGACTTTTCAGACGACGAGTAAGGAGACTTTTAGGTAGTGGTTCTATACTCAGTGATGTCGTTGGAGTTGACGGACTCACTTATCTTCCAAGCCTTCCGCTGTTATCGTTATTAGATGGCCTTAAGCCATATTTATTGCAATAAGTTCTCTTTTGAGACACTCGATGTAATAAGTGTGTAATTGCTACTCTGTTATAAATCCTTCAAGTACTGTGTGGTGTCAGCATTACTGAACCAGGGATGACACCGGAGCACAGAGATCAGACTGGTTGAGGTATAGTCGCTACAGAGACTTGCCCCCCAAGCCAGGAGGGGAGGCGCCCCCACCTCTCCTGGTTACGTGAGATGGGGTGGGAAGGGCGCACAGCCCCTTAGTGGGCTGGTGTGCCCCTTCCCCTTGGCCCATAAGGCCCCCAACACTTGCCGGGGCCTCCAAAACCCCTTTCGGACACGCTGGTCGTCACCCGGTACTCCCGGAACAATTCTGGACTCCAATACCCTTCGTCCAATATATCGATCTTCACCTCTGGACCATTCTGGAACTCCTCATCACGTCCGGGATCTCATCCGGGACTCCGAACAACCTTCGGTAACCACATACTATTTCCCATAACAACTCTAGCGTCACCGAAGCTTAAGTGTGTAGACCCTACGGGTTCGGGAACCATGCAGACATGACCAAGACATCTCTCCAGCCAATAACCAATAGCGGGATCTGGATACCCATATTGGATCCCACATGTTCCACGATGATCTCATCGGATGAACCACGATATCGGGGATTCAATCAATCCCGTATACAATTCCTTTTGTCAATCGGTATGTTACTTACCCGAGATTCGATCATCGGTATCCCAATACCTCGTTCAATCTTGTTACCGTCAAGTCACTTTACTCGTTCCGTAATGCATGATCCCATGGCTAACTCCTTAGTCACATTGAGCTCATTATGATGATGCATTACCAAGTGGGCCCAGAGATACCTCTCCCTCATACAGATTGACAAATCCCAGTCTCGATTCGTGCCAACCTAACAGACACTTTCGGAGATACCTGTAGTGCACCTTTATAGCCACCCAATTATGTTGTGACGTTTGGTACACCCAAAGCATTCCTACGGTATTCGGGAGTTGCACAATCTCATGGTCTAAGGAAATGATACTTGACATTAGAAAAGCTCTTAGCAAACGAACTACATGATCTTGTGCTATGCTCAGGATTGGGTCTTGTCCATCACATCATTCTCCTAATGATGTGATCCTATTATCAATGACATCCAATGTCCATGGTCAGGAAACCATAACCATCTATTGATCAACGAGCTAGTCAACTAGAGGCTTACTAGGGACATGTTGTGGTCTATGTATTCACACATGTATTACGGTTTCCAGTTAATACAATTATAGCATGAACAATAGACAATTATCATGAACAAGGAAATACAATAATAACCATTTTATTATTGCCTCTAGGGCATATTTCCAACAGTCTCCCTCTTGCACTAGAGTCAATAATCTAGTTCACATCACTATGTGATTGTAATGAATCCAACACCCATGGGGTTTGTTCATGTCTCGCTTGTGAGATAGGTTTATTAGTCAATGGGTCTGAACCTTTCAGATCCATGTGTGCTTTACAAATCTCTATGTCATCTTGTAGATGCAGCTACCACATGCTACTTGGAGCTATTCCAAATAACTGCTCTACTATACGAATCCGGTTTACTACTCAGAGTCATCCGGATTAGTGTCAATGTTTGCATCGACGTAACCATTTACGACAAACTCTTTTACCACCTCCATAATCGAGAAAATTCCTTAGTCCACGAGTTACTAAGGATAAGTTTGACTGCTATCATGTGATCCATTCCTGGATCACTCTTGTACCCCTTGACTGACTCATGGCAAGGCACACTTCAGGTGCGGTACACAGCATAGCATACTGTAGAGCCTATGTCTAAAGCATAGGGGACGACCTTCGTCCTTTCTCTCTGTTCTGTCGTGGTCAGGTCTTGAGTCTTACTCAATACTCACACCTTGTAACACAACCAAGAACTCCTTCTTTGCTGATGTACTTTGAACTCCTTCAAAATCTTGTCACGATATGTATTCATTTGAAAGTACTATTAAGCGTTTTTGATCTATCCTTATAGATCTTGATGCTCAATGTTCAAGTAGCTTAATCTAGGTTTTCCATTGAAAAACACTTTTCAAATAACCCTATATGCTTTCCAGAAATTCTACATCATTTCTGATCAACAATATGTTAACAACATATACTCATAAAAAATTCTATAGTGCTCCCACTCACTTCTTTGGAAATACAAGTTTCTCATAAACTTTATATAAACCCAAAATCTTTGATCATCTCATCAAAGCGTACATTCCAACTCCGAGATGCTTACTCCAGTCCTTGGAAGGATTGCTGGAGCTTTGCATAATTGTTAGCATCTTTCAGGATTGACAAAACCTTTTGGTTGTATCACATACAACCTTTCCTCAAGAAAATCATCGAGGAAACAATGTTTTGACATCCTATCTGCAAGATTTCATAAATAATGCAGTAACTGCTAACATAATTCCAACAGACTCTTAGCATTGCTACGAGTGAGAAAGTCTCATCGTAGTCAACTCCTTGAACTTGTCGGAAAACATCTTAATGACAATTCAAGCTTTCTTAATGGTGACACTTACCATCATTGTCCGTCCTCCTTTTAAAATCCATTTGCACCCAACAGCCTTACGACCATCAAGTAGTTCTTCCAAAGTCTATAATTTGTTTTTATACATGGATCCTCTCTCGGATTTTATGGCCTCGAGCCATTCATCGGAATCCGGGCCCACCATCGCTTCTCCGTAGCTCGTATGTTCATTGTTGTCCAGCAACATGACTTCCAAGACAGGATTATGTACCACTCCGAAGTAGTACGCATCCTTGTCTACCTATGAGGTTTGGTAGTGACTTGATCCGAAGTTTCATGATCACTATCATAAGCTTCCACTTCAATTGGTGTAGGTGCCACATGAACAACTTCCTGTGCCCTGCTACAAACTAGTTGAAGTGACGGCTCAATAACCTCATCAAGTCTCCATCATCCTCCCACTCAATTCTTTCGAGAGAAACTTTTCCTCGATAAAGGACCCGTTTCTAGAAACAATCACTTTTGCTTATGGATCTGAAATAGGAGGTATACCCAACTGTTTTGGGTATTCTATGAAGATGCATTTATCCGCTTTGAGTTCGAGCTTATCAGCCTGAAACCTTTTCATATAAGCGTCGCAGCCCCAAACTTTTAAGAAACGACGGGTTATGTTTTCTAAACCATAGTTTATACGGTGTCGTCTCAACAGAATTGTGTGGTGCCCTATTTAAAGTGAATGTGGTTGTCTCTAATGCCTAAACCATAAACGATAGTGGTAATTCAATAAGAGACATCATGGTATGCACCATATCCAATAGGGTGCAGTTATGATGTTCGGACACACCATCACACTATGGTGTTCCAGACGGTATTAGTTGTGAAACAATTTCCACAATGTCTTAATTGTGTTCTAAACTCGTAACTCAGATATTCATCTCTATGATCATATCATAGACATTTTATCCTCTTGTCATGATGATCTTCAACTTCACTCTGAAATTACTTAAACCTTTCAATAATTTAGACTTGTGTTTCATCAAGTAAATATACTCAACATCTACTCAAATCATCTGTGAAGTAAGAACATAATGATATCCACTGCATGCCTCAGCACTCATTGGACTGCACACATCAAAATGTATTACTTCCAACAAGTTGCTTTCTTGTTCCATCTTACTGAAAATGAGGCCTTTCAGTCATCTTGCCCATGTGGTATGATTTGCATGTCTCAAGTGATTTAAAATTAGGTGAGTCCAAACGATCCATCTGTATGGAGTTTCTTCATGCATATCTACCAATAGACATGGTTCGCATGTCTCAATCTTTTCAAAAACGAGTGAGTCCAAAGATCCATCAACATGGAGCTTCTTCATGCGTTTTATACCAACATGACTCAAATGGCAGTGCCACAAGTATGTGGTAATATCATTACTATCTTATATCTTTTGGCATGAACATGTGTATCACTACGATCGAGATTCAATAAACCATTCATTTTAGGTGCAAGACCATTGAAGGTATTATTCAAATAAACAGAGTAACCATTATTCTCCTTAAATGAATAACCGTATTGCGATAAACATAATCCAATCATGTCTATGCTCAACGCAAACACCAAATAACAATTATTTAGGTTTAACACCTCCCGATGGTAGAGGGAGCGTGTGATGTTTGATCACATCAACCTTGGAAACACTTCCAACACATATCGTCATCTCACCTTTAGCTAGTCTCCGCGGCCTTTTACTTCGAGTTACTAACACTTAGCAACCGAACCGGTATTTATTACCCTGGTGCTACTTGGAGTACTAGTAAAGTACACAATAATATAACGTATATTCAAAATACTTCTGTCGACCTTGCCAGCCTTCTCATCTACCAAGTATCTAGGGTAGTTCTATTTTAGTGACCGTTCCCCTCATTACAGAAGCACTTAGTCTCGGGTTTGGGTTGAACCTTGGGTTTCTTCACTGGAGCAGCAACGGATTTGCCATTTCATGAAGTATCCCTTCTTTCCCTTGCCCTTCTTGAAACTAGTGGTTTAACCATCAACAATTGATGCTCCTACATGATTTCTACTTTTGCGGTGTCAAACATCGCGAGTTTCTCAAGGATCATCATGTCTATTCCTGATATGTTATAGTTCATCACGAAGCTCTAATAGCTTGGTGGCAGTGACTATGGAGAACCATCACTATCTTATCTAGAAGATTAACTCCCACTCGATTCAAGCGATTGTAGTACTCAGACAATCTGAGCACATGCTCAATGATTTGAGCTTTTCTCCCTTAGTTTGCAGGCTTAAGAAACTTGTCAGAGGTCTCATACCTCTTGACGTGGGCACTAGTCTGAAATCCCAATTTCAGTCTTTGCAACATCTCATATGTTCTACAATGTTTCAAAAGCGTCTTTGGTGCCACAATTCTAAACCGTTAGCATTACGCATTAAACTATCACGTAGTCATCAAAACGTGTATGTCAGATGTTTCCCAACATCTACAGACGATGCTCGAGGTTCATGACACCGAGCGATGCATTAAGGACATAAGCCTTCTGCGCAGCAATGAGGATAATCCTCAGTTGATGGACTAAGTTCGCATAATTTCTACAATCAACTTTCAACTAAATTTTCTCTAGGAACATATCTGAAACAGTGGAACTAAAGTGTAAGCTACGACATAATTTGCAAAGACCTTTTGACTATGTTCATGATAATTAAGTTTATCTGATTATTTAATGAACTCCCACTTAGATAGACATCCCTCTAGTCATCTAAGTGATACATGATCCGAGTCAACTAGGCCGTGTCCGATCATCACATGAGACGGACTAGTCATCATCGGTGAACATCTTCATGTTGATCGTATCTTCTATACGACTCATGTTCGACCTTTTGGTCTTCCGTGTTCCGAGGCCATGTTTGTACATGCTAGGCTCGTCAAGTCAACCTAAGTGTGTTGCGTGTGTAAATCTGGCTTACACCCGTTGTATGCGAATGTTAGAATCTATCACACCTGATCATCACGTGGTGCTTCGAAACAACGAACCTTTGCAACGGTGCATAGTTAGGGGGAACACTTTCTTGAAATTTTAGTGAGGGATCATCTTATTTATTCTACCGTTGATCTAAGCAAATAAGATGTAAACATGACAAACATCACATGCAAATCATAAAGTGACATGATATGGCCAATATAATCTTGTGCCTTTGATCTCCATCTTCGAGGCGTGGCATGAACACCATCGTCACCGGCATGACACCATGATCTCCATCATCATGTCTTCATGAAGTTGCCTCGCGAACTATACTTCTACTACTATGGCTAACGGTTAGCAATAAAGTAAAGTAATTACATGGCATTTTCATTGACATCCAGGTGATACATCTCCAACGTATCTACTTTTCCAAACACTTTTGCCCTTGTTGTGGACTCTAACTTGCATGATTTGAATGGAACTAACCCGGACTGACGCTATTTTCAGTAGAATTACCATGGTGTTATTTATGTGCAGGAGAAAACGTTCTCGGAATGACCTGAAACTTCACGGAGCCACTTTTATGAAAATAAGAAAAATACCTGCAAAAGATGAAGGCCAGGGGTCCCACCACATCTTCACGAGGGTGGGGGCGTGCCCCCTACCTCGTGGGCCCCCTGTTGACTCTCCGACTCCAACTCCATATATTGAGTTTCAGGGAGAAAAAAATCAGAGAGAAGAAATCATCACGTTTTACGATACGGAGTCGCCGCCAAGCCCTAAAACCTCTCGGGAGGGCTGATCTGGAGTCCGTTCGAGGCTCCGGAGAGGGGAATCCGTCGCCATCATCATCATCATCAACCATCCTCCATCACCAATTTCATGATGCTCACCATCGTGCATGAGTAATTTCATCATAGGCTTGCTGGACGGTGATGGGTTGGATGGGATCTATCATGTAATAGAGTTAGTTTTGTTAGGGTTTGATCCCTAGTGTCCACTATGTTCTGAGATTGATGTTGCTATGACTTTGCTATGCTTAATGCTTGTCACTAGGGCCCGAGTGCCATGATTTCAGATCTGAACCTATTATGTTTTCATCAATATATGAGTGTTCTTGATCCTATCTTGCAAGTCTATAGTCACCTATTATGTGTTATGATCCGTTAACCCCGAAGTGACAATAATCGGGATACTTACCGGTGATGAACGTAGTTTGAGGAGTTCATGTATTCACTATGTGTTAATGCTTTGTTCCGGTTCTCTATTAAAAGCAGGCCTTAATATCCCTTAGTTTCCGTAAGGACCCCGCTGCCACGGGAGGGTAGGACAAAAGATGTCATGCAAGTTCTTTTCCATAAGCACGTATGTCTATATTCGGAATACATGCCTACATTATATCAATGAACTGGAGCTAGCCCTGTGTCACCCTAGGTTATGACTGTTACATGATGAACTGCATCCGGCATAATTCTCCATCACCGATCCATTGCCTACGAGCTTTCCATATATTGGTCTTCGCTTATTTACTTTTCCATTGCTATTGCTATCATCACTACAAAATACCAAAAACATTACTTTTACTACTGTTACCTTTTGCTACCGTTATCACCACTATCATATTACTTTGCTACTAAACACTTCGCTGCAGATATTAAGTTTCCAGGTGTGGTTGAATTGACAACTCAGCTGCTAATACTTGAGAATATTCTTTGGCTCCCCTTGTGTCGAATCAATAAATTTGGGTTGAATACTCTACCCTCAAAAACTATTGCGATCCCCTATACTTGTGGGTTATCAAGACTATTTTCTGGTGTCGTTGCCGGGGAGCATAGCTCTATTCTTTGAGACACTTGGGATATATATCTGCTTATCATTATGAAGAACTTGAGAGATCCAAAAACCAAGATCTATCCCTCAACTACGAGGGGAGGTAAGGAACAGCCATCTAGCTCTACACTTGATTCACCTTCTGTTATGAGTAAGTTTGCGACACCTACACCTGCTTCTGCTATTGGTTCTGATATGTCGCATGTTATTGATGATGCCACTTCTGCTATGCATGATACTTATGATGAAACTACCTCTATGCCTGATACTACTGTGCCACGTAGTGATTTTCTTGATGAACAACTTGCTAGGGCTAGAGAAATTGAAAATATTGAATCTGATGATACTGATGAAAGTGATGATGAAGAATCACTTGTTATTCCTAAGGGTTATGTTTTTGATCAAGAAGCTTCTTTAGCTATTTTAGCTTGCAAAAATAGAAATGAACTCAAAAGGTTATTAGCTAAATGGAGTAAGCAATCTCTAAATGCTAGAATGAAACCTGACCCTGCTTTTGCTACTTCACCTATCTTTGTTACTGATAAGGATTATGAATTCTCTGTTGATCCTGATATAATTACTTTGGTTGGATCTGATCCTTTTCATGGTTATGAATCTGAAACTGTTGTGGCACATCTTACTAAATTGAATGATTTAGCCACCCTTTTCACTAAAGATGAGAGAACTCGTTACTTTTATATCCTTAAAATATTTCCGTTCTCATTAAAGGGTGATGCTAAGATATGGTTTAATTCTCTTGATCCTGGTTGTGTGCGTAGTCCCCATGATATGATTTATTACTTCTCTGCTAAATATTTCCCTGCTCATAAGAAACAAGCTGCTTTAAGGGATATATATAATTTTGTGCAAATTGAAGAAGAGAGTCTCTCACAAGCTTGGGGGGGCTTCTCCAATTACTTAATGCTTTGCCTGATCATCCTCTTAAGAAAAATGAAATACTTGATATCTTTTATAATGGACTAACCGATGCCTCCAGAGATTACCTGGATAGTTGTGTTGGTTCTGTTTTCAGGGAAAGAACACCGGATGAAGCTGAAATTCCATTGAATAATATGTTGACAAATGAAAATAATTGGACACCTCTGAAGCCAATTCCTGAGCCTATTCCTAAACCAACTCCGAAGAAGAGGGGTATTCTATTTCTTAGTCATGAAGATATGCAAGAGGCAAAGAAATCTATGAAAGAAAAAGGTATTAAAGCTGAAGATGTTAAGAATTTACCTCCTATTGAAGAAATACATGGTTTTAATTTACCGCATGTTGAACATATAATCTTAATCCTTTACCTATTGAAGAAACTCATGGTCTTGATAACCCGACACAGGTAGTAAAGGTAAATTCTCTCTACAGATATGATAAAGCTGAAATCCCATTTACTAAATTTGCTAGCCCATGCTTAGATGAGTTTGATAAATTTATGTCTAAGCAAGAAGACTTTAATGCTTATTTTGGTAGACAATTGAAATACAATTCAAATATGCTTGAACACTTGGGTGATTATATGGCTAATGTTAACGGTGAACTTAAACTTATTAGCAAACATGCTTCTATGATTACCACTCAAGTAGAACAAGTACTTAAAGCTCAAAATGATTTGCTCAACGAATTGAATAGTAAAGATAATGATAATGTTGTTAGAGTGGCTACTAGAACTGGTAGAATGACTCAGGAACCTTTGTATCCTGAAGGCCACCCTAAGAGAATTGAGCAAGATTATCAGAGAAATAATATAGATGCACCTAGTACTTCTAAAAAGAAGAAAAAGAAAAATGATAGGACTTTGCATGCTTCTAGTGATCCTATTGTTGAAACACCTGAGAATCCAAATGATATTTCTATTTCTGATGCTGAAACACAATCTGGTAATGAACCTGAAACTAGTGATAATGCTAATAATAATGTTCACGATGATTCTCAACCTAGTAATGATAATGATATAGAAATTGATCTTGTTGTTGATCTTGATAACCCGCAATCAAAGAATCAACGTTATGATAAGGAAGACTTTGTTGCTAGGAAACATGGTAAAGAAAGAGAGCCTTGGGTTCAGAAACCCATGCCTTTTCCTCCCAAACCATCCAAGAAAAAGGATGATGAGGATTTTGAGCGCTTTGCTTAAATGATTAGACCTATCTTTTTGCGTATGCGATTAACTGATATACTCAAAACCAATCCTTATGCTAAGTACATGAAAGATATTATTACAAATAAAAGAAAGATACTGGAAGCTGAAATTTCCACCATGCTTGCTAATTATACTTTTAAGGGTGGAATACCAAAGAAACATGGAGATCCAGGAGTACCCACTATACCATGCTCTATTAAAAGAAACTATGTTAAAACTGCTTTATGTGATCTTGGAGCCGGTGTTAGTGTTATGCCTCTCTCTTTATATCGTAGACTTGATTTGAATAAGTTGACACCTACTGAAATATCTTTGCAAATGGCTAATAAATCAACTGCTATACCTGTCGGTATTTGTGAGGATGTGCTTGTTGTAGTTGCAAACGTTACTATTTTAACGGACTTTGTTATTCTTGATATTCCCGAGGATGATATTATGTATATTTTTCTTGGAAGACCCTTTTTGAATATTGCATGGGCTGTTATTGATTGCACTAAAGGCAATGTCATTTTTCATGTTAATGGTAATGAGCATACGTTACACTTTCCAAGGAAACAACCTCAAGTTCACAGTATCAATTCTATTGGAAAAATTCCATCGATTACTATTGGAGGTTTTGAATTTCCTCTTCCTACTGTCAAGAAGAAATATGATATTCTTATTATCGGGGGTGTGCATATCCCCGTTGAGGTAACATAGTGTTATTCGAAATTTCTCCGGTTCCATGTTATTCGGAATGAGTTTGTTAACAAGACTTGATCAACCTTGTTAGTGGATTCCTTTTGATGATCATGAGATGGATGAAACTAGAAGGCACAACCTTCTATACCCCACTTTTACTTTCTGTTGTTTATATTAAATAAAATAAAAATAAATATTTTTCTGTCTGTTATCTGATTATTCGTGCAATATAAAAATACCTCAAAAATAAAAGTTCTCCAAATGCCCTGAAATTTAAATATGATTTTTTCTAGAATATTTGAGAATATTTGGCACTCAGAACACAGCAGGGGGGTCAACCACCTGCCCACGAGGGTGGAGGGCATGCCCCCTGCCTCATGGGCCCACGGTGGCCCTCATCCACTTATTCCTGCACCCACACACTTCATCTTCCTCCCACAAACACGAATATCCAGCTCAAGCACGAGTTCTAGCTCACTTTGCTGCCATTTTCGATCTCCTTGCTCAAAGCACCTCTCACAAAACTGATTGGGGAGATTGTTCCTTGGTATGTGACTCCTCCATTGGTCCAATTAGTTTTTGTTCTAGTGCTTTATTCATTGCAAATTTTTGCTGCTTAGGTGACCCTGTTCTTGAGCTTGCATGTCAAATTTATATGGTCAAAAGTAGTTTTGATGCATGATATAGGTTCTAGGCACTTGTAGGAGTAGTTGGTATCAATATTACTGAGTTTGGTTTACTTTGATTTTGAAGTTACTAAAAGTTTTATAATTTTTTAGAAAATGATGAGGAGACTTTTGAGGGGCTCATCGAGCCAAAGCTCGAAGGAAAAGGCACCAAAGCCTAAGTATAATCTGCCTTGCACCGCGGAGATTCGGGCGTGTGAATGCCCTTCCGATGATTTCTTGAGAGCAGCCGGGATTTATGAAGATTTTCATGAATTGGATAAAAATGCAGGCCTCACCGCTTTCCTCCACGACCAATGCGATCAGTATCTCTTACTCACAAATACCTTTGTGCAAAACTTTCATTTCCATTCTAGGAGTTCACCACCTATGGTGGAGTTTCATTTATATGATGAGCATAAGGAGATGCCACTTTATGATTTTTGTCGGTTTGTTTAGTCCCTTTTGAGGGCAAGACAGAAGAACCACATCACGATGATGTGGAGGGGTTCATTTATACTATCACAATAGGGGAAACAAGGAAGGTTTCCGATGCATGAATCACTAGCATACATTTTCCTGTTTTACGTTACTTTGCATTATTTGCTAGTCGTTGTTTAATTGGTCGCGGAAACTGTGGAAACCTTAGTATCCCTGATATTATTATTTTGCTCCATGGTTTATACGGTGATAACTCTGTTAGTATGGGCGACATTATTGCCAAACGGTTAAGTCTGAACCGTACAAAGGGCCCCATCTTTGGAGGCATCTATGCTTCACGCCTAGCTGCACATTTTAACATAACTATTAGGCATTATGAGAAGGAAGAAAAAGTGCTGCCTCGTGTTTATCTAGATTATAAAAGTATGGTGGCACATGATTTTATTGTTAAGAATAGGGAAGGAGAGCTTAAATATCAATTGTTCTTTAATAAACACCATCCTGAGACTATTACCCTGCCTGCTCCTTCTTTGTTTGATTTATCTGTAGGCACGTACCTTGTTCCGTTAAAGGCTATTCACGCCTACCGGAACCCTGCACCAGCTGAGGAGCCAGAGCTGGAACCACAAATTGATCCTTCACGACGGTCTAATTATCAGTGGGATCCGGAGATGATTGTCAGCCAGTGGCAATCGGAGTCTTCCTCTTCTTCTTCTTAGTATGACCCCAGCTACTATTATGGATATCCGCCAGGCCAGCCGTGGCCATAGACCAACTTAGGCCAAAAGCCTAAGCTTGGGGGAGTACGTATTTCCCACCGACATTACATTTATGTTCACACACTCATTGCTAGATGTCGGTGCTCATACTTTTTCATTGTATCATCCATGCTAGTTTATTTTACTTTTTATGCTTTCTTCTTGTGTGTTTAATAAACCTTAAGAAAAAACAAAAAAATTAGATGAAGCTTTTAATTAGTTTACTTTCCATGCTTGTAGTAGTAATTAAAAAGAAAACCCAAAAATATTTCCTATTCTTCTTTTGCTTGTTGGGAGCTTTCCCATGTAAATAGTTTTTATTTCTTTTCTTTTCTTTGGGGGTTGATAGGAGAAAACCATAATTAAATTGCTGAAGTGGCTCTTATATGCATTATTGTTGATCTGACAAAAGAGCCCATATTGCCTTGTCTTCTCATGTTCATTGAATGCCTGCATATTCCATCTTAGTCCAATGCACGTGCACTATTATTATTATTCACATCATTCGATCGTGCAAGTGAAAGGCAATTATGATGATATATGATGGACTGGCTGAGATGAGAAAAGCTGGTATGAACTCGACCTCTTTTGTTTTTGTAAATATGATTAGTTCATCATTCCTGATTCAGCCTATTATGAATAAACATGTTTGCAATGACAACTAGAGATCATAGTTTCTTATGCCATGCTTGATTAGCTATGAGTTATAATGGTTTACCTTGCGTGCCCACATGCTATTAAAATGGCTATGATGTGGTATGATAGGGTGGTATCCTCCTCTGAATGATTGAAGTGACTTGACTTGGCACATGTTCACGCATGTACTTGAAACAAAATCAACATAGCCTTCACGATATTTATGTTCATGGTGGATTATATCCTACTCATGCTTGGATTCGGTGTTGATTAATTTTAATGCATGTTCATGACTGTTGTCGCTCTCTAGCTGGTCGCTTCCCAGTCTTTTGCTAGCCTTCACCTGTACTAAGAGGGAATACTGCTTGTGCATCCAAATCCCTTAAACCCCAAAGTTATTCCACATGAGTCCACTATACCTACCTATATACGGTGTCTACCTGCCGTTCCAAGTAAATTTGTATGTGCCAAACTCTAAACCTTCAAATAAATATCCTGTTTTGTATGCTCGAATAGCTCATATATCAACTAGGGCTGTCCGTATCTTCCATGTTAGGTGGGTTATTCTCAAGAGGAGTGGACTCCGCTCCTCACTCATGAGATAAATGGCTGGTCACCGGGATGCCCAATCCCATGCTTTACGCAAACTAAATCAAAATAATTGCAAACAAAACTCCCCCTGGGACTCTTGTTAGTTGGAGGCACTCGTTGTTTCGAGCAAGCCATGGATTGATGCTTGTTGGTGGAAGGGGGAGTATAAACTTTACCATTCTGTTTGGGAACCGCCTATAATGTGTGTAGCATGGAAGATATCGCCATCTCTTGGTTTTTATGTTGACAATGAAAGTATACCGCTCAAAATATTATTCACTTCAGTTTCAAAACCGAGGTCTGGCACCTCTACAAATCCCTGCTTCCCTTTGCGAAGGGCCTATCTATTTACTTTTATGCCGAGTCATCATCCTCTTATTAAAAAGCACCAGTTGGAGAGCACCGATGTCATTTGCATTCATTACTGTTAGTTTACATTGAGTATGACTTGACTGGATCTCTTTTACTATGAAACTAGACATTGTAATTCATGGTAAAAGAGATCCAGTCAAGTCATACTCAATGTAAACTAACAGTAATGAATGCAAATGACAGCGGTGCTCTCCAACTGGTGCTTTTTAATAAGAGGATGATGACTCGGCATAAAAGTAAATAGATAGGCCCTTCGCAAAGGGAAGTAGGGATTTGTAGAGGTGCCAGACCTCGGTTTTGAAACTGAAGTGAATAATATTTTGAGTGGTATACTTTCATTGTCAACATAAAAACCAAGAGATGGCGATATCTTCCATGCTACACACATTATAGGCGGTTCCCAAACAGAATGGTAAAGTTTATACTCCCCCTTCCACCAACAAACATCAATCCATGGCTTGCTCGAAACAACGAGTGCCTCCAACTAACAAGAGTCCCAGGGGGAGTTTTGTTTGCAATTATTTTGATTTAGTTTGCGTAAAGCATGGGATTGGGCATCCCGGTGACCAGCCATTTATCTCGTGAGTGAGGAGCGGAGTCCACTCCTCTAGAGAATAACCCGCCTAACATGGAAGATACGGACAGCCCTAGTTGACACATGAGCTATTCGAGCATACAAAATAGGATATTTATTTGAAGGTTTAGAGTTTGGCACATACAAATTTACTTGGAACGGCAGGTAGACACCGTATATAGGTAGGTATAGTGGACTTATGTGGAATAACTTTGGGGTTTAAGGGATTTGGATGCACAAGCAGTATTCCCGCTTAGTACAGGTGAAGGCTAGCAAAAGACTGGGAAGCGACCAGCTAGAGAGCGACAACAGTCATGAACATGCATTAAAATTAATCAAAACCGAATGCAAGCATGAGTAGGATATAATCCACCATGAACATAAATATCGTGAAGGCTATGTTGATTTTGTTTCAACTACATGCGTGAACATGTGCCAAGTCAAGTCACTTAAATCATTCAGAGGAGGATACCACCCTATCAGCAGGTCATAAATAAATTAAGACAACTCCTATGGCTCCTTCCGGTTGTCATACTCATCGACATGCAAGTCGTGATTCCTATTACAAGAACATGATCAATCTCATACATCACATATATCATTCATCACATCCTTTTGGCCATATCACATCACATAGCAAACCCTGCAAAACAAGTTAGACGTCCTCTAATTGTTGTGCATGTTCTACGTGGCTGCTATAGGTTTCTAGCAAGAACGTTTCTTACCTACGCAAACCACAAAGGTGATATGCCAATTGCTATTTACCCTTCATAAGGACCCTTTTCATCGAATCCAATCCGACTAAAGTGGGAGAGACAAACACCCGCCAGCCACCTTATGCATCAAGTGCATGTCAGTCGGTGGAACCAGTATCACATAAGCGTACGTGTAAGGTCGGTCCGGGCCGCTTCATCCCACAATGCCGCCGGATCAAGATAAGACTAGTAACGGTAAGCAAATTGAACGAATCATCACCCATAACTGCTTTGTGTTCTACTCATGCATGGAATCTACGCATAGACCTAGCTCTGATACCACTATTGGGGAACGTAGCAATAATTCAAAATTTTCCTACGTGTCACCAAGATCAATCTAAGAGATACTAGCAACGAGAGAGAGGAAGTGCATCTTCATACCCTTGAAGATCGCTAAGTGGAATCGTTACAAGAATGCGGTTGGTGGAGTCGTACATGTAGCGATTCAGATTGCGGTCGATTCTGATCTAACCGCCGAACAACGGCGCCTCCGCGTTCAACACACGTACAGCCCGGGAACGTCTCATCCTTCTTGATCCAGCAAGGGGAGAGGACAAGTTGAGGGAGAACTCTGACAGCACGACGGCGTGGTGGTGATCGAGCTCGTGGTTCTCCGGCAAGGCTTCGCCAAGCGCTACAGAGGAGGAGGAGGTGTAGGAGAGAGGAAGGGGCTGCGCCAGGGGAAGGGTCTAGTTCTTCTGGCAGCCCTACCACCCCCACTATTTATAGGAGAAGGGGAGAGGGGGCCGGCCCCTTCAGATCCCATCTAGGGGAGGGGCGGCGGCCAGGGAGGGAACCCTAGATGGGTTTTGGGCACCCCCACCCCTAGGAGACTTGCCCCCCAAGCCAGGAGGGGAGGCTGCCCTAGGGGAGGCGCCCCCACCTCTCCTAGTTATGTGAGATGGGGTGGGAGGGGCGCACATCCCCTTTGTGGGCTGGTGTGCCCCTTGCCCTTGGCCCATAAGGCCCCCAACACTTGCCGGGGCCTCCGAAACCCCTTTCGGACACACTGGTCGTCACCCGGTACCCTCGGAACAATTCCGGACTCCAATACCCTTCGTCCAATATATTGATCTTCACCTCCGGACCATTCCGGAACTCCTCGTCACGTCCGGGATCTCATCCAGGACTCTGAACAACCTTCGTAACCACATACTATTTCCCATAACAACTCTAGCGTCACTGAACCTTAAGTGTGTAGACCCTACGGGTTCGGGAACCATACAGGCATGACCGAAACATCTCTCCGGCCAATAACCAATAGCGGGATCTGGATACCCATATTGGCTCCCACATGTTCCACGATGATCTCATCGGATGAACCACGATGTCGGGGATTCAATCAATCCCGTATACAATTCCCTTTGTCAACTGATATGTTACTTACCCGAGATTCGATCGTTGGTATCCCAATACCTCGTTCAATCTCGTTACCGGCAAGTCACTTTACTCGTTCCGTAATGCATGATCCCGTGGCTAAATCCTTAGTCACATTGAGCTCATTATGATGATGCATTACCGAGTGGGCCCAGAGATACCTCTCCGTCATACGGAATGACAAATCCCAGTCTCGATTCGTGCCAACCCAACAGACACTTTCGGAGATACCTGTAGTGCACCTTTATAGCCACCCAGTTACGTTGTGACGTTTGGTACACCCAAAGCATTCCTACAGTATTCGGGAGTTGCACAATCTCATGGTCTAAGGAAATGATACTTGACATTAGAAAAGCTCTTAGCAAACGAACTACATGATCTTATGCTATGCTTAGGATTGGGTCTTGTCCATCACATCATTCTCCTAATGATGTGATCCCGTTATCAATGACATCCAATGTCCATGGTCAGGAAACCATAACCATCTATTGACCAACGAGCTAGTCAACTAGAGGCTTACTAGGGACATGTTGTGGTCTATGTATTCACACATGTATTACGGTTTCCAGTTAATACAATTATAGCATGAACAATAGACAATTATCATGAACAAGGAAATACAATAATAACCATTTTATTATTGCCTCTAGGGCATATTTCCAACACAAAGGGCATGATATTTACCCATGTTTGGGCCCTCTCAAAGAGGTAAAACCCTACGTCATGCTTGCTTATACTGATGAAGGAGTATCGAGTACAAGTGAATCTACCTCGAGATTGTATGTTGTGTTCTAAAGCCTAAGGCTAGTGAGTGTTATTGTGTCTCTACGGACTAAACCCTCCAGCTTTTATAGGCACCAGGGGTATCTACACATGGTTAGTTGTCAATTAGGTATAAACACGTCAATAGATGAAGTAGTCCTTGAAGTACACGCCAAATCTTTGGCTGAGTTTGTCTTGATCACGCTTGAGTTTGAGGCTTCCAGAGTCCTTCCTTGTGAGATCGGTGGGCCATAAGCTCGGCCCATGGATGATGGGCCAACTAGATTGGCACCCCTTAGTCCAGGACACCATCAATAGCCCTTGAACTTGTCTTCTGAGCCAAGGAAGACAATCTTACTTGGACGGATGACTTCGGCTTGGGGTCTTCGGCTTACCAACTGAGTTCTTCTCTTTGGATGATTCTTCATGTGGCCCGAGGGCGTTTTGTATTCAGAGCATTTATCCAGCTTGTCCTTAAAGGTACCGCCCACAAACCACATGCTTCTGAGGGCCCCACTTTAGCTCCCGAAGTCTTTAGATAACATAGCCTCGAATACCAACCACATAGGTGTGAACAGTGTTCTACTGTAACAACTTTTATTGAACCTGTCAGCACACACGGCGTGTAAGCCAGTTATCGTAACTCGAATCGCGGCCCGATGCAGCTCTCTTATTAGCACATCTCATCAAAGCATAGATCATGCCCCATATTTCGGGGGATATCACCAAGGATTGTTTCACCCCACGCGCACATAATGACACCAAGGATTGAGACGTGGCGATTAATTTGGCATAGTAAAGGGGACCTTTGGTCTTTTACTAACTTATAAAGGCAAAGGGTAGTAATCCTTTTTCCCCACACTTCCATCCCCTCGCCATTGCACACAACCTCTGGAGCTATGCGCCCAGATCCATTCCAAAAGCCTCAACAAGCCTTCTCCAGCGCTCGTAGCTCTTCTACGGCGATGGCCGACGCCAACCTGAAGGGCTAATGGGTGGCCTCCAACGTCACGGAGGACGTCATCCAGGAGCTCTGGACTATGTGGTATATCCCCGCCACCGTCGCCGCCTGATAACCCACAAGTATAGGGAATCAATTGTAGCTTTTTCAATAAATAAGAGTGTCGAATCCAATGAGGAGCTAAAGATAGGATTTATATTCCCTTCAAGTTCTATTGACCACCGGTACAACTCTATACACACTTAATGTTCGCTTTACCTAGAACAAGTATGAAACTATTTTGTAGGTGATAGGATAAGTTTGCAAGAATAAAACTAGAGGTACTTAGCGAGAATAAAACTATGAGTAATTTGCAAGATAATAAATTTAATTGTTTAGTAGAAAGCTTTTTGTAACACAAGAGAAAGATTTGTCCCTAAGCAATCGATAACTAGACCCGTAATCATTATTGCAATTTTATATGAGGGAGACGCATGAACTGACATACTTTATGTACATGGATTATATGCACTTATGATTGGAACTCTAACAAGTATCCACAACTACCAAATATCACTAATGTAAAACCCAACCATAACATTAAGTATCAAGTACTATTTACTCCCATACGCGACAAACCCCTTACCCTGGTATGTGTTTCAGTCACTCACGCCACCCACCATAAGAGAATCATGAACGTATTGCAACACCATACAACGGGAATCTCACACGCTTGCATGACACGAGGGCACCATAGGACAACACCAAAATAAAAGATACAACTCAAATCAATCACGATCATCAATCAACCCATAGGACAAAATGAATCTACTCAAACATCATAGGATAGCCATACATCATAGGGAAATAATATATAGCATTAAGCACCATGTTTAAGTAGATATTACAGCAGGGAGAAGAGGTGCTGCACTGCTGCATAGAGGGGGAGAGAGTTGGTGATGACGGTGACGAAGTTGTTGGTGTAGATCGCCGCCACGATGATTGCCCTGGCGGCGTTTCAGCACCACCGGGAGAGAGCCCCCCTCCTTGTTCTTCTTTCTTGGCCTACCCCCTAGATGGGAGGAAAGTTTCCCCTCTGGTACATGGTATCCATGGCTCCCAGAGGGTAGGAGCCCCTCCGAGATTCGATCTCTCTATCTGTTCTCTTCTGTTTCGTGCTCCTCTTTTTCTAGTCAAAAACCATTTCTTAAATTCCCAGAGATCCATAATTCCGATTGGGCTGCAATTTTAACAAGATTTTTTCCGGATATTGTCTTTCTTGCAGCGAAATAAGGGGGGTCAACCGACTTATGAGGGGCTCATGAGGCTCCACGGCGCGCCCTACCCCCTAGGCGCGCCCTGGTGCCTCATGGGGCCCACGAGCACCATATTTGTGTTCATTCTTCTTCCAAAAAATCACATATATTCCGAAATAAATCTCCATAAATTTTTATCGCGTTTGGACTTCATTTGATATGGATATTTTGTGAAACAAAAAACATGCAACAAACAGGAACTAGCACTGGGCACCGGATCAGTATGTTACTCCCAAAAATAATATAAAATGTTGCCAAAAGTATAGGAAATTTGTAGTATATTGGCATGAAACAATCAAAAATTATACATAGGATGGAGACGTATCAAACATCCCCAAGCTTAATTCCTGCTCGTCCTCGAGTAGGTAAATGATAAAGAAGATAATTTTTGATGTGGAGTGCTACCTATAATAATCTTGATCATGTAATCTAATCATGGCATGAATATTAAGACACGAGTGATTCAAAGCAATAGTCTATAATTTGATATAAAGACATCAATACTCAGGCATCCCAACAAACTATCATGTCTTTCAAAATAAAAATGCTAAAGAATGTTATCCCTACAAAATCACATAAACTTATCATGCTCCATCTTGTTAACACAAAGTATTTATCATGCACAACTGGATGACAAGTCGACCAATTGGTTCATACTTTTTAAGTTGCTTCAGCTTTTTCAACGCCCACGCAATACATGAGCGCAAGCCATGGATAAAGCACTATGGGTGGAATAGAATATGGTGGTAGAGATTAATATGGAGAAGAAAAAACAAAGTCTCACATCAACGCGGCTAATCAACGGGCTATGGAGATGCCCATCAATTGATATCAATGCGAGGAGTAGGGATTGCCATGCAACGGATGCACTAAGAGCTATAAGTGTATGAAAGCTCAACATTAAACTAAGTGGGTGTGCATCCAACTTGCTTGCTCGAAAACCTCGGGCATTTGAGGAAGCCCATCATCAGAATATACAAGCCAAGTTGTATAATGAAAACAAATCCCAATATTATATGAAAGTGACAACATAGGAGAATCTCTATATGAAAAACATGGTGCTATTCTGAAGCACAAGTGTGGTAAAAGGATAGTAACATTGCCCCTTCTCTCTTTTTCTATCCTTTTTCTTTTTTTTGTGGGCTCTTTTTGGCCTCTCCTTTTTCGTACGAAGTCTCATCCCGACTTGTGGGGGAATCATGGTCTCCATCATCCTTTCCTCACTCTGACAATTCTCTAATAATGTATAATGATGATCATCACACTTCTATTTACTTACAACTCAAAAAATTACAACTCGATACTAGAACAAAGTATGACTCTATATGAATGCGTCTCGCGGTGTACCAGGATGTGAAATGATCTAGTGTAACATGTATATAAAATTACGAAGAATGGTTGAGCCACAAAGACTATGTTAGCTATATGATCATGCAAAGCAATATGACAATCATGATGTGTGTCATAAAAATGGAACGGTGGGAATTGCATGGCAATATATCTCGGAATGGCTATGGAAATGCCATAATAGGTAGGTATGGTGGATGTTTTGAGGAAGATATAGGGAGTCTTATGTGTGATAGAACATATCATATCACGGGGTTTGGATGCACTGGCGAAGTTTTCACCAACTCTTGAGGTGGGAAAGGGCAATGCACAGTACTGAAGAGGCTAGCAAATTACGGAAAGGTGAGAGTGTGTATAATCCATGGACTCACATTAGTCATAAAGAACTCACATACTTATTGCGAAAGTTTATTAGCCCTTGAAGCAAAGTACTACTACGCATGACCCTAGGGGGATTGGTAGGAAAAGACCATCGCTCGTATCTGACCGCCACTCATAATGAAGACAATCAATAATAAATCATGCTCCAACTTCTTAGCATAATGAGAAACTATACGTGCATCCTTCGGGAATCACAAAACTTAATAAGAATATTCTTACTAAACCACAATCATTAACTAGTACCTCCCACATATTACCATCTCTATATGGCAAAACTATTGCAAGGAATCGAACATATCATATTCTGTGATCTACAAGCTTTATGTAGGATTTTATGACTAACCATGTGAATGACCAATTCCTATTGACTCTCTAAATAGATATAAGTGAAGCAAGAGAGTTCAATTATTTACAACAGAACGTTCTCTAAGAAATATAATTGAAGCAAAAGAGCATTCCACAAATGGCGGTTTTCCTATGTAGAGAAACAGACAATCCAAACTTCAAATGATATAAGTGAAGCGCATGAAGCATTCTATAAAGCCATACTCAAAAGGTATAAGGGAAGTGCAAAGAGCATTCTATAAATCAACCAAGGACTATCTCATACCAGCATGGTGCATCACTAAAATAAAAAGAAAAAGCACACGACCCTCTAAGAATGTACGCATATCATGTGAGCAAAACAAGAACAAAAACATACCGATACTTGTTGAAGAAAGATGGGATGCCCTCTAGGGCATCCCCAAGTTTAGACGCTTGAGTCTCCTTGAAATTTACTTGGGGTGCCTTGGGAATCCCCAAGCTTGAACTCTTGCCTCTCCTTATTCTCCTAATATCGATACCTCCTCGATCTTCGAATAGTTCATCCACACGAAACTTAACGAAACTTTTTATTAGCAGGGTTAGTACATATAACATCAAATCCCATCATGTCCTGTTGTAACATTATTGTATAATTATAATAAAACATTAACCACTGTATTCTATCGCAATTCTATGGCTCCCAAGTTAACGGGGCTCAACAAGATTTCGAACATAAGCAAATAACGAAACTATAACAACAATATGTGAAAACAGGACAATCTATAAAGATGCAAGTGGTACATATACTTCTGTAACTCAAAAGATTCTGAAAAATTAGGATTAAATAAAAAAATCATAGCAGTACCGTGTAAAAATTTAAGAAATTTGCATGTTCCAGTAAAAATGTAAATTCACGCACTACAACAAAAGTTTCTATTTTTTGCACTGCACATACCGAACAAGCAATCTAAACATTCTAAAGGAAAATCTTGGCACATTATTTTTAAAATACAATGGATTTGTGCAAGGGGATAATTATATTTTTGAAAAGTTTCTGTAATTAAGATTCACAAAGTTTCCATGGGCATGAACAAAGTTCAAGGACGTCCCCCACCTCAACGATGTTCGTCTTTCTCACTTTCACCTTTCTTTTTTAGAAATTTTTAGGTTCCCCTCTATATTTTTTTGTTTTTAAACTTTTAAAAGCACACAACAGAATAAAATGACTCTATAGAACTTAAGGGTTGTCTCCTGGCAACACTTTCTTGAAATCTATTAAGCTAGGCATAAATTACTCAAGTAACTGATCCACTCGGATCCCGAGGTATATCAAAGCCAATTTTAATTAACAATGATTTGTAATTTAGTAGTGGTCACAAATAAATATATATCACATAATGACAAAGTCTAATTCTCTTCCTATGCATCGGCATGTCATAAAAGAACAATTCATGCACATCAAGTAAAGGCCAATGCATAGTATACACAGTTTCTTGTAGTTTTATTGTGTTGGAAACATAGAGAGGTTGAGATGTAGTTACTCTGTCATAATAATTGCAAGTAGGGCAGAAAGCACATGCATATTATATTCATCAAAATCATCATGTGTAAAAGTAAAACGCAACCCATAAATAAAATACTTAATAAGCGTGAACTTATCTGATATAGTGTAGTTGGGAGAATTCAAAAGGATAATAGGACTATCATGTGTGGGTGCAATAGCAAAATTTTCATTCTTAACATGAGGAACTATAGCAAGTTCATCTCCATAAGAATAATTCAAATTGGCATCTTGGCGACAAGTACAACAAGCATCAATTTCATTAAAAAGGAATATTTCAAATGAATCCACGGGATCATAGCATTCATCCTTCGGTAAGCAGAAGGGAAATTAAACAATGTATGAGTTGAAGAGTTACTCTCATTATAAGGTGGGCACGGGTGATGAATCCGCTCTTCCTCCTTTTGTTCTCCACTCTCCTCCTCTTCTTTTTCATCTAATGAGCTCACAGTTTCAGCAATTTCTTCTTCCATAGATTCCTGCAAAATATTAGTCTCTTCTTGGACAGTGGTGACAATAAATTCTTTAACATGAGCATCAGAAGCATAGTTTTCATAGCTATATTTAAGTATGACAAAAATTTCAGATTTGTAAAGAGTCATATCATACTTTTTAATGAAAGAAGCAATTTCATAGGCACCCTTAAAAGAAAAAATTCTTCAATTTGTTCAATATCATAGTTATTATAAACACCTTTGGCATAAGAAGATAAGATTCCAGTATCCTTAAACTCACATTGGAAGGGACAGTGGATTTTAGGGTCTTCAGAACAATAAGTAAGATCATGTAGTTCACATAAATTCCAAGCATAGCAATGCAAAATATTAATATGATGCCATAAGAGTTTCTCTTTTTGAGATAAGCGGTGTCGCACAAAATAAGCATGATCATCTAATGATTTTCCCTCAACTAAGCTAGTCGGGCTTTCAGCATGAGCACGAAGGGATCGAATATGATCCTAGTAGAAAGCTTCAATTGTATGATAGATTTTGGGTGGTTCTTCAACCATTGGTTTAGCAGGTACATCAATTTTTTTGGTATTTTTCGTTTCTACCCATAACTAAAGATAGAAAACAAGAGCACAAAATAAAAAATAATTAGTGATAAAGCAAACAAGCGCTCACGAGAATATTCACCCCATGGTATTGCTCCCGGGCAATGGCGCCAGAAAAAGGTCTTGATAACCCACAACTACAGGGAATCAATTGTAGCCTTTTCAATAAATAAGAGTGTTGAATCCAACGAGGAGCTAAAGGTAGGATTTATATTCCCATCAAGTTCTAGGCCACCGATACAACTCTATGCACACTTAACGTCCGCTTTACCTAGAATAAGTGTGAAATTATTTTGTAGTTGATAGGATAAGTTTGCAAGAATAAAACTATAGGTACTTAGCGAGAATAAAACTATGACTAATTTGCAAGATAATAAAGTTAGGGACTGTCTAATTCACATACGGCTGAAAACGATTTTGTTTTCAGTCATATTTTCAGCCAACCGAAGGAGGACAACTGTCTTGGCCTATCCCTATGTACCCTGTCCACCAAGTCCCTTTACCCCAAATTCGCTTTTAAACAGGTTAACACCCAGAGCTTCAAAACGGATCCATGCCTGAAACTTTTGAAGCACTAACACAGAACTTCAAATGAGTCCACACCCGAAACTTCTAACGCACACACATATATCATCTACAGTAAGCAATTACAAATGAATAATACACTAACAATACCACTAAGAAAATGCTCTGCAATGCCACAAAAATGCCACTAAGAAAATGCAGATTAAAATCCAGTAAATTTACACTGCAAATGCCACTAAGATTAACACTGCAGAAATCGCTAAAATGACAAAAAATGCATTGAAAAAACTCGATTACAAATACAGTAAAATCCAGTAAGAATGTACTGAAATTACAGTGTAAACTACTGTGTCAACTACTATGTAAAACCGCTAAAATTTACTATGTAAAACCAATTAGCATACAGTGGAATTCCACTAGGCAGTACAGAGCAAAATCAAGAAATAACTACACTGTAAACTATCATCAGTTGCGCAGGACGTCGTGGCAGAGGCCAAGGGAGACCAAGCGGACGTCGGTGCCCAGGGCATGCGATCCCGCATTGGTGCTGACGACGAGATGGGTGATGTCGCCCGCTGTACAGCCCCACTCGGCGATGGTGTTCATCGCAGCTGACGCGGCGAGCTCTGGGGCGGTAGCCATGACTTCCAGGGTGGCGTTGAGGGACAAGTCCGGGTGCGTGGCGCGTAGTTCGTCGATGTGCTGGAAGAAACACATGCTGATGCCCGTCATCCCGCATAGCTTGGCGAAGGTTTGCTTGAGGTCAATGAGTTGGTCGCTGTTGGTGACGCGGAAGTAGTAATCGGGGTAGTTGCCCTGTGGCAGGCAGTGGGACGGGTTCTCCGTGCCGATGGCCAGCATTGCCGCTAGCCCGTCCGCACACTGGGCAACACGGATCTCGCCCAAGGTGACGGCTGGAATGCTGCTGCTACTAGTAATGCTCGCCTTCCTGCATGCAAATATTAAAGAGAGTCAGTTTCCTTGAAATCTTAGGTTCCAAAAACCCTTACCTTCTACTCCTATCATACTCGATAGCTGAACCCGAGAGCCTAAATTGGATAAAGTGGAGAACAACCTGCCAGAGTATCTAGTGAATGTATTTGCTATAGAAAAATCAGAAGACCTCTTGCGCTTCTACAACACAAGAAGAAACACAAACAAAAGAAGAATTGTGATAAATTACACTAAAGTAAACAAAAGAAAAGGACATCTAGCAACAAGAACTAGAACTAGATGGAACTAGGTTCTTGTACATCAATAACCATTCCACAAAAAATAGATATGAGGAAGATTACAAAAGGAGTTATCTACAACTTATTTCTATATCTATCATAGAGAGGTTGCATGCAAAAAAGGAAATACAAACAACAAATATTAAAATACCACATTGTGAGCTCCAACATTTGTAATCCTCTGTTTTAAGCTATTCACTTTTTGCAAAAACATAAAAGTGGGATTATCCATTTACTACAAACGCGCATTAACTGATACAAAAATGAAACTAGTACATAAAGCATTAACTATAACATCACACTTACATGAGACATGTAGAACTCATACAAAGCTTTCTCTAAATCAGGATCAACCATTTGACCTTCCTGCAGTTAACAGATGAAACAATGAATGAACTAAAAACGGAACAAATAAGCTACCAAACGACAATAAAACAAAAAAAAGAAATAAAAAATCAAATTAGAAATACAACCTTTGAAGCTTGAAAAGGATCATCCTCAGCAAAATCATTGGGGACAAAGGGATCCCCATCTGAATCATCAGAATCTTCAACACAAGCAGCAGAAGTGTCCTTACCAAAAGCCTTCATGAGTTTACCCATACTTTAAACTATAACCTAAATATATACAAGCACAAATAAAAGGCAAAAAGTCTGAGATGAAATTGATTTACACTATAACCTAAATATATACATAACAAAAATATAAAGAAGATATGCGTTGATAGCATTTACAGTCTACATCTCTTTTATTTTCAATACATAACCACTATAGAACCCACTACCCATCTAAGAAGATTTCAATGCTTAGAATGCACATCCACTATTTATCCCAAATCTACTAAATGGGGGAGAATCTAACTAAAAGGATTTCCACTGAGAAACGAGGGAGAATCTACTGAATCTATACACTCAAGCATGCGAAAACTAGGATACAAAAAGGGAAAGCGCATGGGCTATAAATAGGAAAAACATTGCAAGAATCCAATTCAATTACACTAAAAAATCCACTTGCAAAAAACACTGTAAAGCAACTACCAATTATAGTGTAAATCCAGTCGCAAATACACTGTAAATCCAAGGCAATTACACCGGAAATCCACTCACAAATACACTGTAAATCCAAAAAGAAATTACAATGTAAGTCCCAAAAAGGAATTACACCGCAAAACGAAAAGGATTTACACTGCAACCAACTAAGAATTACAAAGATATTCCGGATTTTTCTTATTTGATATCTTCAAGGCAAATCAACCCAGTGAAAAACAACTACGGATTACGCTGTATACCTATCCACTAGAAAATTACACTAAAGATACACTTAGTTACACTAAAAAAACCACTACGAACAACAGAGTAAATTGCTGAAATTCCAAGGCAATTACACTGTAAGTCCAAAAGGAATTACACTGTAAATACAAAAGGAATTACACTATAAATCGAAAAAGGAATTATACTGCAATCAACTGGGAATACAGCGAAAAGCAACCATGAAAAGCCACAAAATTAATACTAAAGGATACAACAACATAAGTTTCCATGAATTATGAATCAGGACAATCTAGGTTACTATATCGCAAAAGGAAGAAATCGGTACTTACAGTGAAAATCTGAAAAAAAAATACACAACTACATAACAGAAATTACATTGTAAAAAAGACTAGGAAATGATGTTCACTAGCACTATTATTTGCTTGAAATTACTGCATTGAACAGTACAATTACTTTCCAGAATTGCACTGGAAATTAGAGTGGACTCACAATACTATGTAAATTATAGTAGATGTATAGTGTAATCTACAATAGAAATATAGTAAATTGACAGTATAATTTACAATAGATTTACAGTCAAAACAGAGTCGATTTACAGTGTAATTTAGAGTGTAAAATTCTGCAGTTATACTACAGCACAAAATTTATAGTTTTACAGTTTGAATTACAATGTCAACTTAGTGTAAAAAATACAATAGAACTACAGTGTAAATAGTGTAGTATACACTGTAATTTTAGCAGATTTATGTTGTAATCTATAGTAGATTTACAGTGTAACTTACAAAAGAATTACAGTGTAAAAGATACAGTAGAATTACAATATAATTGCAGTAGATTGAGCATGTGATTTGTCGTGTAATTTCTAGTAGAATTATACAGTAGAAATGCGGTGAGTCTTACAGTGTAATATATAGTACAATTACACTGTAAATATGATATAATATACAGTATAACTAATCCAATTCCCAGTGACACTTCACATTAGATTTAGAGTGTAAGAATAGTAGTATTATAGTGCAAATGACAGATGAATTACAGTGAGTTCTACAGTATAATTGAAGTTGAATTACAGTGTAATACAATAGATTTAGAGTGAACCGACACGTAAAACTACTGGAATTCCTCCATGAATGTTAGTGAGAATTTCAAAAACTCCCTCTTCCTAACAACATAACATACACTAGCTGAACCACTAACTGAAACAACACAATACTAAAAAACATAGACAAGCTTGCAAAAATATAGAATGTAAAGGGATGGTTGTTGTCGGTTCAATATCCGACGTATCTCGTAGTAGGGGTCCTAAGCTAGGCGTCTTGGAGCGATGGTAACATGGACACGGGATTTTACCCAGGTTCGGGCCCTCTTGATGGAGGTAAAACCCTACGTCCTGCTTTTGATTGTATTCATATGGGGTGTAGTACAGAGTACATGTATCTACCACGAGATTGATCTAATGAATATAAGATTGTCTATTGACTAGCCTGGCATCGGTTTATATGTGCACCGTAGGCCTAGGGTTTTAGGAGAGTCCTTGTCTTGGGCGCCAAGTCTCGTGGAGTCTTCCTTGTATGCGGCAGGCAATGGCCGAACTGGCCCATGAATGAGCCGCCACGGGGATCCTCGGCCCGATCTAGCTGGTCGGGGGACGACGTGGTGGGTACCCCCAAGTCCAGGACACCGTCAGTAGCCCCCTGAACCGGCCTTCAAGTTGGGGTGCTCCTCGATTCTTCCGAACTATTGTTCATCTTCGGTCGTTGGTCTTGAAAACTGGTTCAAGAAATCTTCTCATCTTTAATCTTGAGGATCGCCAAAGTGAATCTGAAGAGTTTACACGTCGGGTATCCGAGGAGCCCCTTTAAGTCTTCGGCCTTTAACAATGGCTTATTATTTTTACTCCACACCTCGGGTTTGAAGTTGTTTCCATGCGGCGGCGTCCTCTTGCATCCGAGCTCCAAACTCGGACTGCATTCGAGGTGTCTTTTGCAGCCGAGCACCAACGCCGGACCGCTTCTGAGCTCCAATGTCGGAATGTATTCGAAGAGTATTTTTACAGCCGAGCTCCAATGCTGAACTGTATCCGAGCTCCAACGCTGGACTATGTGTAACGCCCCAAGACCGGAGCTTCAGATGCCTTCCAGGGTTTCCGGGTTTCGTCGTGTGATTTGTTTGGTTCTTTGCATTCATCATTGCATCATGTGCATTGCACCATGTCATCATGCCATCATGTCATTTCTTTTCTTAACTCAACTAAATAAATGGCATGGACCTTTGATCCATTTAAACCGAGGGAATTCACCTGGTGACTTCTCTTTATAACATACCCTCCCGACAGTAGGGAGCTATATTAAATATTCCATTTGTTGGAATTCACTGGAACACACTTGCAAAATAAATCTCAATGCTTTTGTTATCACAACTCTTGGCCTCTAACTTTGCTATTTATTCTTTCATCATATTCCGAGGTTCCTCCAAAAATCCGAACATTTCTGGATACTCCTAAAACCTCGTACTAGTTCAAATCTTTTGTATTAAATTTCAATGAGTTTGTTTTAAACTCTTCTTTTTCACGTGAAACTTCTTTTCTTGGGCTAAGTATAATTCTTAGGCTCAGTAGGAGTAGTTTCAGCATTTTCTAAAACCCCTAGCCTTTTCTTTCCTTCCTTTTTCCTCCTGTCTACTTCTCTATAAATGGGAAATAGCAAAAGGTTGGGTTTTTTTATCCAAAGCAGCAACTGGCTGGCCCATCTGCAGGTCCAGCCGACCCCCCTCCTAATCCCTCTCTAGGCCCATTTCCTTCCCCGCAGCCCACCTGGATCCAGCCGGCCTCTAAGCCCAAGGCCCAACCAAGGCCATCTCTAATCCTAACCCTAGCCCGCTCGATCCCTCGCTCTCCTCTCGATTTCCCTCTCCCTCGTCTCCCTCCGCCACACAGATGCAACGCCAGCAAGAGGAGTTTCTCTCGCTCGTCCTCCTCCAGACAACGTCGCCTCTCTCCTCACCCTTCCTCTCCCCCGCACTGCGAGCCCTCCTCCCGTGCTAGATCCCCTCTCCCTTCCATCCTCCTCGCACGCCGTGCACAAGAGAGGGATATCGATCTCATCTCCTCCCCACGCGCGCTGCTTTCCTGCCCGTTGTCTGGTCCGCCCCCGCATCGAACCTTCTCCTTGACGCCGGCCCGGCCGCCGAGCATCGCCTCTCTGCACGGCTCCTTCCCCGTGACCCCGAGCTCCATGGCACCGGCCTCCTTTGCAAGCCATCGTCAGCAGCCCCGCCGCTGCAGTTCAGAGGCAAGCCCCTCTGACCGCGCCAACTCCGGCGCCCCTGCAGCCTCTCCTCCGACGCCGGCGAGTAGAGGCCGCCGCCGCGCCATCTTGCTGCTGCTCTTATGGTTCTCGGTGACCTCCATGTCCTGCTGGACCACTCCTTGCCCCGTTGCCGCTTGGTACCATTGCCCGAGTGCATGTCACCTCGACCACCGCCTCGCTACCCTCGTGTGCCTCCGCCTCTGTTGCCTCCGATGGTGGCTGTTTCTTTTTGGGCTTCGTGGAAAAATCCTCTCCGACAAGTGTACGAGTACACAGTGTCGCGTCTAGTATCTGTACCGACGTCCCCTGAATCGACAAGTACTAGCTTCACCACCGAACTAGGACGCCAAGTTCCGCTCCGTACGTGTACGACTACACCCGGTGATGCGACAAGCCCAGACATGTACATCTACTCCATCAAGACCGGACCGACAAGTACCCCAACGTCTTGTGTACAACACCGTCGCCGAAGACCCGAGTAGCAAAACGTCAAGTACCTATGACCGAAGAACGCCATGTACCTCTCTGAAGAAAACCGAAGATGTACCACTATGTCCAGAGGCATCGGATCCGTCAAGTTCCACTACCGCCGTGAACAAATACCGTCGCCGAGATCGCGAGAACCTCTACTTCCTCCTCAAAACGTGAATGACTACCGTCGACCCCAAGTGACTCGGATTCGTCAAGTCCTTCTACGAAAATGCGTACCACTACCGTCGCGAGTACCTCTACCGTCGTCGTGTACCCCCTACTTCCACCACGTCCCAAGAACATTTACTTCCTCTACTTGGCACCGAACGAGAACCGGCCCGTTTGCACGCTTTGAAGGTATAACGTCGAGACGACCACCATGGACGAATGTTGTGTGATACAAGATGAACCCCGTGTTAGCAGCATGCATGTTTGTTCTATGCACGACCCTCGGTTTCCATGCCACCAACACATGGGACACCCGGTATCCGGGAGCGTCCCATCTTTCTTTTGCTCGCTCCCGTCACACTTTCTTTTGCACCGACGTCTCAATGAGTTGTCAGAACCGAAATGTTGCCGTGGCACCCCTTTCGTTTCCGCCACGATGACAAATGCTTCATAATATGCTCATGTCAACATTTTCTTAAAACTTGCATAAAACTTGCACATGTCATCCGCATCATGATAACAACATTAAAAATGCTTTAAATAGTTGTTTGCATTAATTTGCTAAATGCATATGGGGTTTACCGGATGCGTTGTTTGTTATATCCGGCCCCATTTAAATTGCTTAAATGGTATAGTTTTGTTATGCTTCACATCTTGCCATGTTAACCAACATTTAATATTGTTGAGTACCTAAATGAGAGAGAACCTTCCAAGGGTAGCCGGTACTGTGTGTACCACGACCTCCACACCCACAACACCAACGAATGTCAAGAGCTCCAAGCCGTGCGAGAAGGAAGGATCGGCCGTCGCCCTGACCGCGGTGACCGGGGCTACGGTCGAGGAGCAGGAAGGAACACAGGACGCTGGGAAGACCATGGCCCGCGCCAAGGGTGGCGCGACCAACCTCGCGAGGATCGCTGGCAAGACCCGCCTCGCGAGGGAGACTGGAGGGATCAGCCTCGCGAGGATCGCCCGCAAGGCAACGCAGGCCTCCCCCCGCTGCCGCCGCAGCCAAGGAGAAACGAGGACCGCCACCAAGACGAGGGGGCTGGGGGCTTCCAGGAGCCGCACGCAATCGCCTGCATCCTGGGCAAGGCTCAGGCCCCAGCCTCTCAACGCATCTTCAAGCAGTTCGCCCGCGAAGTGAATGCAGTCCTCCCCAGGCTTGAAGCCATGCGCCCTCTCAGGTGGTCGGCGTGCGCCATCACGTTCAGCTCAGCAGATCAGCTCAAGTGTGCGGCTATAGCCGGAGTCCTCCCGATGCTTTGTTCCCCAATCATCAGCAACGTGATGGTCACCAGGACCCTCATCGATGGCGGGGCAGGGCTCAACGTCCTGTCCATGGAAACATTCAACAATCTCCAAGTGCCCTACAGCCAGCTTCAGCCAACCAAGCCCTTCTCCGGAATCACCGACGGCTCCACGGTCCCGATTGGGCAGGTCCGCCTCCCTGTCACCTTCGGGGCACGTGACAACTACCGCACCGAGCTCATCGACTTCGACATCGCTCACATTCGCCTGCAGTACAATGCCATCCTTGGGTACCCAGCGCTGGCCAAGTTCATGGCCGTAACTCACCACGGCTACAACATCCTCAAGATGCAAGGAAGTGGCGGAGTCATCACGGTGCCCTGTGAAGAGAAGGACGCGGTGTGTTCCCTGGAATGAGCCTTTCAGGCCGCGTCACTGGAAGACCTGGATCGCGGAAGCAGGAGGCTTCCCGAGACCGCCCCCAAGAAGAAGAAGACGTTGTCCGGCCTGGCCCCTCAGGAGGCAGGCCCCTCTGGGCCCGTGCCTGCCCAGGGGGAACCTCCTTCCGTCGCATAGGAAAGCGCGCCCGGCGCCCTCCTCAGGCAGGGCTCGGGGGCTCTCCCCTGGAGGGCCACCGACCTGGCTAGGGTCACGAGGGAGGCGCTTGGGCACCACACGGAGGCGTGTTTCGAAGCACATTTCCCTCAAGAAGGAGCAAGGCAAGGAGAGCCAGACCCTCAGGAGCTCATCAGCAAGGCCATTCAGGAGCTACAGGAGTCAAGAGTCATGAAAGGCGGCCACTGTCTACCAGCAGTGGCTCCCCATCCAGGCGAGGATGGTGGGCTGCGCGTCTGCATCGACATACCAGGACTCAACCAAGTCGCCTCTCTGGAATGCCTCTGGCCCTCGCGAGTGGGGCGCTGCGGAGGTCCACCCCACAGCTACGTTCGCATGCCTTACGGCTTACTGAACGCGGCTGTCACGTATCAGTGCCTCATGAGGGGCATCATGGAGGCACAAGAGGCCAGGCGTTCCGCAGCCCTGGCGGAGATGGAGATGGTCCGCAGGGAGCCACCAGCGCCTCCGGAGCCTCCCGAGGCCCCTGGGCCTGGGAGCTCGTGAGGATCGGCTTCGCAGCCCACCGAGTCTGCTACACCAACACCCCTTCGTCCTCAACGTCATCAGGTGACATCTTTCAAGTTTCACTTCTAGCTAGGAGCGCCCCCCATGGCTGCATTATTCCCAGGCCGCGTGGGTCCGTCCCTGCGGCATGTATCCCTTTTATTTCATGTTGTTAGCTTACCTTGTTGGGGGCGCCCCTCGGGCTGCATGATCCCCAAGTCGCTCGGGCCAGACCCAGTGATGTCCGCCTTCCCAGCATCTATTTGAATGAATCCACTCCTTCGCGACTAATGTGTTTGACCTAGCTGCCCGCTCAACTGACGCCAACTGACAGAACTGCTCTCAAACGGCACGACGCTTGCGCATGGGTCCATCCCTGCAACACCGACAAACCTGAATGGCTGAGCTCTGGCCGCGGCAGCCCCGCATGGCGCCACCTCATCAAGCCTTCAGTGCCTCGTACCCCTCGGAAGCAACCAACGGCTGACTGTCAATTGTCACGGCAACCCCTCGTTTTTTCTATGATGGGTCTACAGGATCTCCTGAAGGAGCTGCGCCAGGCGAGGACCTTGCGGTGTCCCCTTCGCTCTCATCCGCACGAACCACTTACACATTAAAGGGGGGGTGCCTGAGCATCACGACTCAGGGCTCCTACTAGCTCTCCAGCCCTCACCCTCTGGCCTTGTCCACGGCATCGCGACCTGGCATACCAGCGACGGCTGAGACTCGCTCGAGGGCCGGGACCCGAGGACGTAGAGCAGAAAGGGGAGCAAAGGCGAGAGGGGAGGGACACGCGAGGACCTCGCCGAGCAACCTCGCGCCTGCCGATGCACGGACCCGGCGACACACCAGAGAGCGACCCCTGATTCTCGAGATAAGTCACCACCCGGAAGCACCAGCTACCATGGCACCACCCCCGCACCTAATGCAATCCCGTGTTAATGACGCCGCTCTCCTTTCTCACCGAACGACGGCTGCTTGAGCGCCAAAGGGGACCTCCTGAGCATCGCGACTCAAGGACTCTTACCGGACTCCAGGTCGCTCACCTCCTGGCCTTGACCACGGCATCGCGACCTGGCATACCAGCGACGGCTGAAGCCGCCTTGGGACTGGGACCTGTCGGCGCAGAGCACCAAGCCCTCGTGAGGTTCAAAAGGGAGGACAGAGCTAAGACGGAATGAGCAACTCGCACAGTTCTACGACAAGGGTTGTATTAACAAAACAGGATCACAGGCACCTTACAAGCCCCCACGGGACGCGTCTTTGATTCCTCGCAGGGAATAGATCCTAAAGGGACACTAACTACGCGCGCCCCTGCAAAAGACACCATCATCAACAGTGGGCCGTCAAGCACCGGCGCCAACCCCATCCAGATCAGAGTCGGCGGCGGCCTGACGAGCCCGCCCTGCTCCAGGAGCGGCGCCGGCTCGGGGGCTCGTAGCTGTCATCGCTCGTCTCCGGAGTCGTGAAGAGCTTGCCGGAGTCGCTGGAACCTCCGACGCCTCCACCGCCTAAGGAGCCGCCAAGGGAGCGGTCGGCGGGCCCAGTCCTCGCCGCAGCAGGGTCCCGGCCACCTCTCCCGGGGTAGCACTCCAGCCGGCGCCCGTTCGCATCGAAGACCTTGAAGAACATCACCGAAGCACCATTGTACTCCAAATGGATCGCGAAGGCGCCTCTTGTCCTGCAAACCCGGGCGATTTCGCTCCAGCCTCGAGTCATGAAGACCTCGCCCGGGGCAACGACCACGACCTCTGCCTCGGTCGTGAGGGTGCTGCAGCCGGCGTGCTGCAGCCAAAGCTCCAGGGGCTCTCCCTGCGGGACGATGGAGGCGAAGAAGGGAGGAAGGCGAATCCAAGACCGAGGAGGCATGGGGACATGGAGCATGAGCTCTTGGGAGGAGCCCTCGGTGTGGACCCCAGGGGGGACGACCCACACCTTCGTGACCCGTCGGCACCGACGGCGGCGCCGCCCGTGGCGATCAGCATCAGCTCCTTCAGGGCCCTCGATGTGGGCATACAAGGGAAGCGGGAACCCCGGCGGTGCCCGCACGCACCAAGGCCTCGGCACCACCTGATGGGCCCCCTCGTCCGGGCCACGGAGGACGAGCCGTTTCTTCGGCGGGAGCGGGTCAGGTTCCTCTCGGGGAGCCTTCCCCTTCTCTGCCGTCGAGAACCGACGGATCGGAGCCATCGCAGCAAGACGGAGCAAGGACTGGGAAGAAGGAGAAGCAAGGAGGGATGGACTGGAAGGGCGCACGCCATTCTGTACTTATAGCCGGCGAAGGCCAACCGCCGACCTCCATGATCGCAGGTAATCATGACCCGCTTTGCATGCAGGGACTTGCCCAATCCGTGCAGTGGCCGAGGCTCCATGGGGAAGTGGAGACACCCGCGTCCAATCAACCGCCACGCGGCGCCCGAGGCCGCAGGCTGTTAGGGCCCGCGGCACTTTGCTCTTGCCCTTCCGCCTCCCTGCACGGCCAAGTCCGGGCGCGCCTTGGGCCTGGGGGCTACTGTCGACGTTCCGGGAACGGGGGTCCCCAGACTTGCCTGCCTGCGGCCTGCGGCGTGGCTCAAAGGGGGGCCCAGCATGACCGATCTTCACCAACACAGACCCAAGACCCTCGCGAGGGGCCAAGCCTCGCGGGGCGGACGACGCGGAGCTTCCTCAGGCACGGCCTCATCAGGCTGGCTCGCGAGGAGGCGGAGAGATCAAGGCGGGGTACCTCGCGAGGTGCCCATGACGCAAGCCATGACGACCAAAGGCGCCAGGCGGGTGCCATCCCGCGCAGTGTCCTCCTTTCCTCTTTGGTGCAAAGGGAGCAAGCGCAGCCGCGGAGAACCGAGGCATCAGGCAAAGGTTGCCATTTTGGTGCAACAAGACCAAGACCAGGAGGACTGCAAGACGGAGGTCATTGTGGAGCCCAGGACGGCGTCACCACCAGAGCTTTGTGCAGGCGAAGACTACTTTTGTCAGGATAGCTAGTACTAGCTGTCCCCCTTCAAATTAGCCCGCCATTGTTGGCTCCCTTCCCGCTCGATATTTGGAAAGAGGACCAGGGCCACTATAAATAGGACCAGCCACCCACAGAACGAGAGAGGATCAAAATCAGAGAGAGAGAGAAGGATGACTGAACTCCTCCCAGTGGTTCATCGCCCCAGACAAGAGCAGACCCTCGCGAGGCTGTTCTTCCTTGTATTGTTCATCATCATCAGCCCAAGAGGCAATCCACCACACCACACACTGGAGTAGGGTATTACACCACAACGGTGGCCCGAACCAGTATAAACCCTGTGTCTCTCATGTTGTTCTTTCCATAGCTTAGATCTTTGCATGGCGGAGGGGTGCAGGTAGGTAGGAGGCGAAATCTCCGTGCGCACCCCAGTGTTCCAACCTCAAGGGTCTGCCGGAACCCGAAATCCGACAGTATTATGTCATTCTTGATAATTTGAGTTCATGTTTCATGATTCACAGTTTGATGGGTATTTTAAATCCATCAACCTCTTCTTTGGAGTTATCTTGGGTTATATTTCACCTAAAGCCTTCCCTAAGGTTTGTTGCAATTATGGTGCTTATAAATGATCCAAGTTCTTCATTTATCCTCCGAGTGAATAATCTTCTCGTCTCCTTGTTCATATCAATCCAATTTATCGTTTCCATCAGTGGCAGAATTTCACCTCGTAGTTTTGAGATGTTCTTCATAAGCCCGCTACAAGCTTACTCTTTTCGTTGTTGGTTTCCAACAACTCCGTTCGACCCTTCTCCTAAAGAGGCTTTTTCAAGCTCATTTGAGGTAGAAGATGTTGTTTTCTCCTCCGTTCTTTTGATTCCATTCCTACATTTGTTCCGGAGGCATTGTGATGTTGCTATCTTCGACCCATCATCTTGTTTTGTCAAGTTCAGATTCTATGCCTTCCATTTCCAACCGGAGTGTTGTCATAATTGATCCTTATCATTCTTTGTACATCTCGTTTCAACCGGAGTGCTTGTATGTACTTCTTGTCCATTGCAACCCTTTTTTATGTCATTCAACCTACAAGGTTCTCGTAATGTTCCTTGTTACTCTTTCTAGTGGAGTGTTTTCTACGTCGATCATATCCGTTATATTCTTTTCTCAAAATGGTTTAACCTCCCAAGGTTCTTTGGTTTCACTCGTTTGTCAAAGAAGCAACTTAGTTTTACCTCTTCTATTTCTCTCCCGTTTTCCCTCCGGTGCCATTCTAGATCTCGGGACGAGATCCTCTCGTAGTGGTGGAGTGTTGTAACGCCCCAAGACCGGAGCTTCAGATGCCTTCCAGGGTTTCTGGGTTTCATTGTGTGATTTGTTTGGTTCTTTGCATTCATCATTGCATCATGTGCATTGCACCATGTCATTATGCCATCATGTCATTTCTTTTCTTAACTCAACTAAATAAATGGCATGGACCTTTGATCCATTTAAACCGAGGGAATTCACCTGGTGACTTCTCTTTATAACATACCCTCCCAATAGTAGGGAGCTATATTAGATATTCCATTTGTTGGAATTCACCGGAACACATTTGCAAAATAAATCTCAATGCTTTTGTTATCACAACTCTTGGCCTCTAACTTTGCTATTTATTCTTTCATCATATTCCGAGGTTCCTCCAAAAATCTGAACATTTCTGGATACTCCTAAAACCTCGTCCTAGTTCAAATCTTTTGTATTAAATTTCAATGAGTTTGTTTTAAACTCTTCTTTTTCGTGTGAAACTTCTTTTCTTGGGCTAAGTATAATTCTTAGGCTCAGTAGGAGTAGTTTCAGCATTTTCTAAAACCCCTAGCCTTTTCTTTCCTTCCTTTTTCCTCCTGTATACTTCTCTGTAAATGGGAAATAGCAAAAGTTTGGTTTTTTTTTATCCGAAGCAGCAACTGGCCGGCCCATCTGCAGGTCCAGCCGACCCCCCTCCTAATCCCTCTCTAGGCCCATTTCCTTCCCCGCGGCCCACCTGGATCCAGTCGGCCTCTAAGCCTAAGGCCCAGCCAAGGCCATCTCTAATTCTAACCCTAGCCCGCTCGATCCCTCGCTCTCCTCTCGATTTCCCTCTCCCTCGTCTCCCTCTGCCACACAGACGCAACGCCAGCGAGAGGAGTTTCTCTCGCTCGTCCTCCTCCAGACAGCGCCGCCTCTCTCCTCGCCCTTCCTCTCCCCCGTGCCGCGAGCCCTCCTCCCGTGCCAGATCCCCTCTCCCTTCCATCCTCCTCGTGCGCCATGCACAGGAGAGGGATCTCGATCTCATCTCCTCCCCACGCGCGCTGCTCTCCTGCCCGTTGTCCGGTCCGCCCCCGCACCGAACCTTCTCCTTGACGCCGGCCCGGCCGCCGAGCATCGCCTCTCTGCACGGCTCCTTCCCCGTGACCCTGAGCTCCATGGCGCCGGCCTCCTTTGCAAGCCATCGTCAGCAGCCCCGCTGCTGCAGTTCAGAGGCAAGCCCCTCCGACCGCGCCAACTCCGGCGCCCCTGCAGCCTCTCCTCTGACGCCGGCAAGTAGAGGCCGCCGCCGCGCCATCTTACCGCTGCTCTTATGGTTCTCGGTGACCTCCATGTCCCGCTGGACCACTCCTTGCCCCGTTGCCGCTTGGTACCATTGCCCGAGCGCATGTCACCTCGACCACCGCCTCGCTACCCTCGTGCGCCTCCGCCTCTGTTGCCTCCGATGGTGGTATTTCGTTTTGGGCTTCGTGGAAAAATCCTCTCCGACAAGTGTATGAGTACACAGTGTCGCGTCCAGTATCTCTACCGACGTCCCCTGAATTGACAAGTACCAGCTTCACCACCGAACCAGGACGCCAAGTTCCGCTCCGTACGTGTACGACTATACCCGGTGATGCGATAAGCCCCGACGTGTACATCTACTCCATCAAGACCGGACCGACAAGTACCCCAACGTCTTGTGTACAACACCGTCGCCGAAGACCCGGGTAGCAAAACGTCAAGTACCTATGACCGAAGAACGCCATGTACCTCTCCGAAGAAAACCGAACATGTACCACTACGTCCAGAGGCATCGGATCCGTCAAGTTCCACTACCGCCGTGAACAAATACCGTCGCCGAGATCGCGAGAACCTCTACTTCCTCCTCGAAACGTCAATGACTCCCGTCGACCCCAAGTGACTCGGATTTGTCCTTCTACGAAAACGCGTATCACTACCATCGCGAGTACCTCTACCGTCGTCGTGTACCCCCTACTTCCACCACGTCCCGAGAATGTTTACTTCCTCTACTTGGCACCGAACGAGAATCGGCCCGTTTGCACGCTTCAAAGGTATAACATCGAGACGACCATCGTGGACGAATGTTGTGTGATACAAGATGAACCCCGTGTTTGCAGCATGCCCGTTTGTTCCGTGCATGACCCTCGGTTGCCATGCCACCGACACATGGGACACCCGGTATCCGGGAGCGCCCCACCTTTCTTTTGCTCGCTCCCGTCACACTTTCTTTTGCACCAACGTCTCAATGAGTTGTCGGAACCGGAATGTTGCCGTGGCACCCCTTTCGTTTCCGCCACGATGACAAGTGCTTCATAATATGCTCATGTCAACATTTTCTTAAAACTTGCATAAAACTTGCACATGTCATCCGCATCATGATAACAACATTAAAAATGGTTTAAATTGTTGTTTGCATTAATTTGCTAAATGCATATGGGGTTTACCAGATGCGTTGTTTGTTATATCCGGCGCCATTTAAATTGCTTAAATGGTATAGTTTTGTTATGCTTGACATCTTGCCATGTTAACCAACATTTAATATTGTTGAGTACCTAAATGAGAGAGAACTAAATAATTGATGTGGTGTTCCGTCAATATGCAACTCGTTGCATATTGAGCTTCACTTAACTTGTAGTTTTGTTTGTGCATTTTGCCATGCCATGCCTCATTAAACCGGACATGCATCATACTTGGGTGTGCATCATGCCATGTTTATGTGGTGGTTGTTTACTATGTTGTTTGCTTCTTTCCGGTGTTGCTTCTTCGGGTTGGTTCCGATAACGTCGTGTTGTGAGGATTCGTTCGACTTTGTCCGTTTATCTTCTTCATGGACTCGTTCTTCTTCCTTGCGGGATTTCAGGCAAGATGACCATACCCTCGAAATCACTTCTATCTTTGCTTGCTTAGTTGCTCGCTCTTTTGCTATGCCTATGCTACGATACCTACCACTTGCTTACCATGCCTCCCATATTGTTGAACCAAGCCTCTAACCCACTTTGTCCTGGCAAACCGTTGTTTGGCTATGTTACCGCTTTTCTCAGCCCCTCTTATAGCGTTGTTAGTTGCAGGTGAAGATTGAAGTTTGTTCCTTGTTGGAACATGGATATTTCATTGGGATATCACAATATCTCTTATTTAATTAATGCATCTATATACTTGGTAAAGGGTGGAAGGCTCGGCCTTATGCCTGGTGTTTTGTTCCATTCTTGCCGCCCTAGTTTCCGTCATATCGGTGTTATGTTCCCGGATTTTGTGTTCCTTACGCGGTTGGGTTATAATGGGAACCCCTTGACAGTTCGCCTTGAATAAAACTCCTCCAGCAAGGCCCAACATTGGTTTTACCATTCGCCACCTATCCTTTTTCCCTTGGGTTCTGTAGACTCAAGG
>NC_041380.1:388310255-388341223 GCF_002162155.2 Triticum dicoccoides
CGACGTCTTGCTCATCCGGTGTGCCCTGAGAACGAGATATGTGCAGCTCCTATAGGGATTTGTTGGCACATCTGGGTGGCTTTGCTGGTCTTGTTTTACCATTGTCGAAATGTCTTGTAACCGGGATTCCGAGCCTGATCGGGTCTTCCCGCTAGAAGGAATATCCTTCGTTGACCGTGAGAGCTTGTGATGGGCTAAGTTGGGACACCCCTGCAGGGATTTGAACTTTCGAAAGTCGTGCCCTCGGTTATGGGCAGATGGGAATTTGTTAATGTCCGGTTGTAGAAAACCTAAAGTTGACCTTAATTAAAATGCACCAACCGCGTGTGTAACCGTGATGGTCTCTTCTCGGCGGAGTCCGGGAAGTGAACACGGTGTTGGAGTTATGCTTGACGTAGGTTGTTCTAGGATCACTTCTTGATCATAGATTTCTCGAACGTGCTTTTCCTTCTCTTCTCGCTCTCTTTTGCGTATATGTTAGCCACCAAATATGCTAGTCGCTTGCTGCAGCTCCACCTCATACCTTTTACCCTTCCTATAAGCTTAAAAAGTCTTGATCGCGAGGGTGTGAGATTGCTGAGTCCCCGTGACTCACAGATACTTCCAAAACCAGCTTGCAGGTGCCGTTGAACCGTGTAGATGACGCAACCAAGCTCAAGGAGGAGCTCAATGAAGATCTTGTCCTTTTGTGTTGTTTCGTTCTAGTTGATCAGTAGTGGAGCCCAATTGGGCTCGATCGGGGATCTGTGTAGCATTTGGGGTAGTCTTCTTTTTATTTTGGTTCCGTAGTCGGACCTTTGATTGTATCTGGATGATGTAATGCTTTATTCATGTAATTGTGTGAAGTGGCGATTGTAAGCCAACTATGTATCTCTTTCCCTTATGTATTACATGGGATCTGTGAAGATTACCTCACTTGCGACATTGCTTTCAATGCGATTATGCCTCTAAGTCGTGCTTCGACACGTGGGAGATATAGCCGCATCGAGGGCGTTACACTATGTCCAAGCTCCAACGCCGGACTGTATCCGAGGTGTCATAAATCACCTTGGTTCAAAAAAGTTGAAGGAGTTTAGCCGAGCTTAATGCCGGAAATGCCCTCTATGGAGCCAGCCACTGGCGCCCGAGCTTTATGCTGGACTGCTTCTGAGGTGGTGCACCACCCCGACTGCGGGCCTATTTTTTGTCAATATTTTTTATTGATGCAATTTATTCTTTGCCGAGATATATAGCCAGTAGCCCTCAAGGTGTGTATCGGTCTAAAACTCAAGATGCACCTGAAGGATGACATAAGACGCTGATCCCAGTAGCCCCTGAGACTCAAGTTGATACGCAAAATCGGCCTGAGGATCAACTCCTAGCTCGGCAGAATACTTCAAGACACAAAAAGCGGTGTGCAAAGTCCTCGAGACTCAGGTTGGGTGTGGCTGACCAACCTGAGGATCATAATCTCCTTGAAAACTATATTGTACTTAAATTTTCTGCATTGGATTGCCAATGTAGTAGCCCCCCGAGAATTGGGTTGGGCAACATGGCCGACCCTAGGATCGTACCTCCTCGGGAACTAGTTCAACTGTCATGTATGTTTTGACAATACCGAGGTGGGGTTCGGCAGAAAAGATGCCGAACTGTAGTTTTAGAAAAGAGTTTCATGCCGAACACCTCAACCAAGAGAATGTCCTTCTTCCTGGAAGGAAAACATAAAATAGGTGAAAAGATGTTATAAGCTCAAAGGCCAAAAACACGCGTAAAAAACTTTGCGTCTAGATTGAATCAAGTTGTTTTGGTGCCAATAAGAAATTGGTCTTAAAATTGTACTTCCGTCGTGCTTTGACATGACAAATTCAATCTCTAGACTTCAAGTGGGTCAGCCTTCGGCTTCAACCTCCCTATCCCAAAGGCGGAGTGTTTCTCAAGCCAGTTTAGCGAACTAAAGGCGAGCAGCTTTAGAGAGAAACCAGGCTACCCGGCTATTGATCATACACCTGAGTCGATAAAGGAGTGGTAGAAAAATATTTTGCAACGACTAAGAAGAAAACATCTATTACAAAACTGCTCATATTAATTTAAGAGCCCCAAGTGATTTGGGTAAAAGAATTTTATGTATAATTATTGCATGTACTGAAGTACTTATATAATATCTGTGTTCACCCGAACTTTAAATGCGTCTTAACCGACCGTCGGCTTCTCCCTCTTCGGTCAAGGGCCGAAAAGTGTTATGTACTCCACCTGTCGAGAGTATCGACGATGTTTCCGATAACCAGGCAATCAGGCCATAAGGCTATAACAGACAAAGCGCGCTCAGGGAACTTATGTTATATTACTGACGAAGTGTAAGAAGCATCTTCGAAGAAAATAGTACCTCCACCGATACCTTTCTTCGGTTGCTCATTATTACTATGAGACTTGTGCAATAGATTTTTTGTAGTCATGAGTTCCGTTGTGTGCCAACCATGATTGAAAACAATAAGAGCGCTAGCTTTCAGCTTCACCTAGTCTGAGGTCCGAGCTCGGATGACCCGATCGTGACAATCGCAGAGGTGCTCCCTTTACTCCCTAGACGAACAATCGGGAACGTAGGGGTAAGCACAGGAGCAAGCTAATCTAGCTTGCAGAACACTTAGGTCAACATGGTGCATATTGTGGCGTAATACACGAACAAGGAACGAATCCATACAAGTATAAGCATATGCAAGAGTAAAGACTTCATAAAGGAAGCCCCAAGTAAATGGGGTATTTGAATTTGTGTGTCACAAACAAAGTTTTGACAATGGTGTTTTCGCATACAACATTTTACCAAAAAGGTATAATTCTTGGTCGAACTGAACAAAATTTAAAACTGAAAGTTTTTGAGCATGAAAGCGACTTAGCTGGTTAATGTGCTCGGTGTTGATTATGAGGTCCGGATTTATGGCGGGATATCGGTGGGAACGACACCTTTGGGATCACAAGAATCCCTACTGTGGTTAGCGGGGCGTGGGGTCGTGAGAAGAGCGGATCAAACAGATAGCACACGGTTCGTTTATCTAGGTTCGGGCCGCGAGGATGCGTAAAACCCTACTCCTGCTTTGGTGGATTGTATATCTGTGTTCTTGAGCTGGCTATGGGGCGTGAGGAGCTCCAAAAAGGCGAATCCTTCTCCTGGTCTCCTCAGGCCTCCTTTTATAGAAAAAGGGATTGCCACAGTGGCACACAGGAGGTGGAAAGGGTACAGTGATGCGAGGTTATCCCTCGCATTACATGACAAGGCGCATTTAATGCGTCTTGCCTAGGTGTCCTTGCTTTATCGGGGACGGGGGAGAGATCTGTCTCGTCCGTCGCTGCTCCTTCTTGTGTCGACATGCGCCCTGGCCAGCGACGCCTGCGATGCCATGTAGGTAGGCAGGCAACTAAGGTGGCGCAGTGGTGGGTCTTCACGAAGATCTGCATGCCGCCACGCAGGTGCCTGCCCAGCTGGTTGGGTCGGCAGCTACATGCATGCGATGGTGGAGGTTTAGTCGGCATGGGCCTGATGGTGGCCCTGCGGGTGTTCTCGGTAAGGGCCTTGCCGGGGCCCCGGCAAGGGTCTTGTCAAGGCGCCTGCTGTCATCCCCGGCAAGGCGCTTGCCGGGGGACTTGTGGTCTTCCTCGGCTGGGATCCCGCCAAGCGTTGTCGTCTCCTTAGTGCGTATCTGATCTTGAATGTCTTCACAAAGATCTGCATGCCGCCACGGGGATGTCTCCCGAATCCTTGCCCTTTGGGGGCAGTGGACTCAAGGGTGATTTGCTCCGTAGGCGCGGGACGAGTCGCCACGGCAAGGGTCTTGCCGGGGCTGCTAGAACTGTCTCTCGGCAAGGATCTTGCCGGGGGAGTCCGCATCGTCCCCTTTTCTCTTCGTGGTCTTGGCCTTGGTGTCGTTCTACTTCTCTTGAGCTTCGGTCTTACCCTGGCTCACCTCCCTTGCCTTGCTTGGTGTGGTGGTATCCGCGGCTCAGAGTGCCCGTGCACAGTTATAGGGGTACAAAACGTGTAGCCCTCTTTTTGTACACCGACAGGAGCCCCCGGGCCTGGGCCACACATAAGCGCAACGCGTTGTTGGGCTAGGCCCAAAAACGGTGCGCGGGCAGGCGGGGCGGTTTTTACCGCGGTAAGATTCTTCGCGCGCTGCGCTTCCCGCGATTCCCGCACGTGGTGCGGCGTGGGGAGGCGTGCGTGACGTGGGCGGCATGCGTGGGGTTGGTTCCCACGGGCATGCGTGCAGTTCGCGCCTTCCTCATAAACAGAGGGAGGCGTGGAGGCGCAGCCCATTTACTGAATGGGGCTGAGGCGCGGTCTTCAAGGCGTCCACTCCCCACGATCACGGGGTGGGGAGTGGTCGTCTCACCTGTCCCCTCGGTTCTGCACGTCCACCATCTGTCTCCCATGCGCCTGGGGTGGCAAACGGTGGAGGCGGGAAACCGGGCCGTCGCTGGTTGGGGCGGCGGGTCGGTCCTTGGTCCCTGCGCCTTCCGTATCTTGATTGGCCGAGTGGGGCGGTCGAGCCCCAACCCCGATCCTTTATAAAGAGCGGGAGGGGGGATGGCGTCCCACATTCTTTCATCTTCTTCTTCCTTTAGCTTCTGCTTCTCCCTTCCATCCGCCATGGAGAGAGGGAATCCCGGTCCTTCAACAGTGGCGGCGAGGGTCGCCGCTCGACAACGCGTCCCTCCTTCTCCTGCGCCTGCGGTGGCAGAGCCAGCCGCGAGGGGAAGGGGGAGGGGGCGAGGCCGTGGGCGAGGTCGGGGCTCTCAGGGAAGAGGAGGACGGGGTGGTGCATCGGCCTCGCCTCCGCCAGCAGCTCCTCCTCCAATGGAGGGCCATGTTGGGGATGACCCTTGTGAGTTCTTCGTCAGGCTGCGCTGGCCGCCGCGATGTCGCCTTCGTCTCCCGACTCCATTTGCGCGGGAGATGGAGCTGGATCCGCCAGAGTCGTTGCGGCTGCACATGAGGGGCTGCGGGATCAGTGGCACGCGGGTCCGCGTCGACTTCCCCGCCCCTCACGTGATGTATTTTCATCGGGGATGGAAGACGTTTTCTCATATCCACCGCTTGACGGAGGGGCTCACTCTCCATTTTAAGCTGATGGAGGGTGGCCTTCTCTCCGTCAAGGTCTTCGGGCTCTTTGGGACCCGTGCAAGGTGCTGCGTGGAGAGCTCTTCTGATGGTGAAGACTCCTCCTCGAGCGGGAGTGACGAGGAGGACATCGGTAGCGACGACGAGGGTAGTAGGCGGCAGGATGACGGGTCCGACTAGGTGTCGGGTGCCGCTCCGTGCGGCACCGGCGACCCCATCATCCGTGTCGCTGGCTCCCTGAACTTCTCGGGGTTGTCTCCTTGGGCGGCTGGCGTTGGGAGGCTGTGGAAGAGGAAGAGGGCAGGCGGCAAGGCCGTCAAGTCGGAGTACAGGGGCACCGATGCCTTCGACGCGTGCTGACGTCCTACCGCCTCGTCTTCGAGCTCTGCTTCCGGCGCCGCCATCACCATCTAGCCTTTGGACGGCCACCAAGATGTTCTCTTGGTGTCTTCTGCCACCCGTAGCTCGCCTAGGCACTCCTTTTGTCCTTTTCGCCTCCTTGACCTGCCTCCTGAGGAGAGGGACAAGAAAGGGATTACGGGCATCTTATCTCTTTTTAGTTTGTAAGCCTTCGGGCCTTTGTTGAATTTAAAACTTGTAATCCCATCATTCATGTTTTTCATTCCCTATGGACTGTACCTGAGTGGAATGTTTTTTTAATGAAAAAGGGATGCTTGCTAGGTCATTTGTTTGCGGGTGGAACCCACGACAAGGAGTAAATCCTTGATATCTTCAAGATAAACATTTCCTTGCCCGGCAATAGGCCTTGCCGTCTCCCCACTTCGCCCGACCTTCCTCACACCTTTGGCGGAGGCAGGGATCAGGCGGGTTCAGGCTCCTTGTTTCATCCTTTCGCTGCCGCGACTATGACCAAACTTGGCCCCAAGAACGAGCCCTAGGGCCTAAAGTTATGGGAGCACGGTAGCTAAGGGGAAAACAAGGTTTCACATACCTCAGTCCATAATGGAATGCATGATAAGGGATGAAGAACTTATCTGAAGTTGCAGTCCCCGGCAACCCTGGTCCGCCATGGGTGAATCTTTGCTCTTGCAGCCCCCGGCAATACTGGCTTGCCGGGGGCTAGATGCTGGTCTGTTCCTCTTTTTTTCCCAAGTGGCCCGGCACGGATATCTGTGTGTCCTATGAACCAAAGAAGACAAAAGAAAGACAAAGAGACACACACTCGACCTCTAAGCTAGGGGTTAGTCGCCGCTAAGCACTATCAACCCTAACCAAGGATGAGACTCGACCTAGCATGCATGCTATAACTTAGGGCGCCAGCGCTTCATTTATTTATGCTCAGGGTCTGCGCCTAGCTTTGTACAAAGGGTTACATGCGTCATCGGCAAGGCTCGTACAAAAGGTGGCTTGCCGGGGGGCCCGGCAAGCCGCGCCTCACGAGTAAAACTTGCGAAGATGCTCAATGTTCCAGGAGTTACTCACCGGAACGGCATCTTCGGTCTCTAGGCGGACTGCGCCAGGCCTGGTGAATCGTATTACCTGATAAGGGCCTTCCCACTTTGGCGTCAACTTGTTGGAATTCTTGGTCGATTGAATACGCCGAATAACAAGGTCGCCTTCCTCAAAGCTTCGGGCATGAACCTTGCGGCTATGGTAGCGGCGCAAGGCTTGCTGGTAGCGCGCTGCTCTCATAGCCGCCCGAAGACGATCTTCCTCAAGGAGTGTTGTGTCATCTGGTCACAATTGCTCTTGCTCAAGCACGTCATAAGCGAGTACTCGAGGTGACCCGTATATGAGTTCCATGGGGAGAACTGCTTCTGCCCCGTATACCAGGGCAAAGGGTGTCTGGCCGGTGTCTCGATTTGGTGTCGTTCTGATTGACCAAAGAACCGCCAGCAATTCATCAATCCAGCGCCTTCCACTCTTGTGCAGTCTGTCAAAGATCTTTGTCCTCAGGCCTCGTAGTACTTCAGCATTTTCCCTCTCAGCTTGACCATTGCTTCGTGGGTGAGCAACGGAAGCGAAACAAACCTTGCTGCCGAGGTCTTGAATATATTGCATGAAGGTGTGGCTTGTGAACTGCGTGCTGTTGTCGGTGATAACCCTATTGGATACACCAAAATGGCACACCAGTCCTTTGAAGAACTTGACGGCTGACTGTGCTGTGACCTTCCTCACTGCTTCCACTTCTGGCCACTTTGTGAACTTGTCGATTGCAACGTACAAGTACTCAAAGCCCCCGACAGCATGGGGGAAAGGGCCCAGTATGTCGAGCCCCCAGACCGAGAAAGGCCAGGAGAGAGGAATGGTTTGAAGGGCTTGAGCTGGCTGATGAAGCTTCTTTGAATGGAACTGACACGCTTCACACCTGGTGACTAGTGTCGTCGCATCCTGGAGGGCGGTGGGCCAGAAGAAGCCTTGCCGAAACGCTTTGCCGGCAAGGGCCCTTGACCCGATGTGGGATCCACATATGCCTCCATGTATCTCCGCCAACAGCCCCAGTCCTTCCTCTCGAGGGATGCACTTCAATTTCACGCCGTTCGGCCTCTTTCTGTACAGGACGTCATCGACGAACTGGTACATAGTAGAGCGACGGGCTACTTTTTCCGCGTCTTCCTGCTCCTCAGAAAGTTCCCCTGTTTGGAGGTATGCTGTGCCCATGCTGGAGCCTGGGGCTCGACTCCGGCAACATCCTTGCCGGCGGCTTCGGGGAGCTTGGCGGGAAAGTACTTGTCGGGCCCTGATTTTCTCCTCTTGTTCTGCTCAGTTGATGGATCAATGGATGGCTGAGTTAGCCGAAGCACAAAGGTACCTGGTTCCACAGGTAGCTTCAGGGCAGCGCGTTTTGACAGGTAATCGGCGATATCATTCTCCGCTCGGGGAACGTATTCTGCCTGTATACCATCAAAACGCTCTTCTAGCTTTCTCACTTCATCGACGCAGGCCTTCATCAACGGGCTCTGGTAATCCTTGTTGACTTGCTTGACAACAAGTTGCGAGTCGCCTCTGACGATGAGTTTCTTGATTCCGAGGTCCACCGCGATCCTAAGACCGGCAAGCAGCCCTTCGTACTCAGCCATATTGTTTGTTGACACCTCCCTGGGGAAGTGCATCTGGATCACGTACTTGAGGTGCTCTACGGTGGGCGCGACAAGCAGTACATCAGCCCCGGCGCCCTGTAAGGAGAAAGCTCCATCAAAGTACATGATCCAGTCACAACTTGCCTCCTTGCTGGGGAGAGCAGTCTCTTGGGTTTCTTCATCAGGCGTCGCGGTCCATTCTGCAACGAACTCCGCCAGGACTCGGCTTTGAATCGTGGAGGTACTCTCAAACTTAAGGCCAAAGCTGGATAGTTCCAGTGCCCACTCTATGATCCTTCCCGTTGCGTCTAGATTGTGCAATATCCATTGCAGAGGGAGGCGAGTGACGACAGTGATTTCGTGCGCCTGGAAGTAGTGATGCAGCTTCCTCGAGGCCATAAGAAGGCCGAAGAGCAGTTTCTGCACACCGGAGTACCTCGATTTAGCCCCCTGCAGGATGGAACTAACAAAGTAGACCGGGTGCTGCATCATTTTCTTCTTCGGTGGCACTTCAATTGGCTGCGTCGTCTCGGCATCGGTGGCATCGGGCTCCGTCGCTGCTGTTACCTCATCATCAATTTCTCTCTGCGCCACTAGTGCGGGGCTGACCACCTGGTTCGTTGCCGCCAGGTACAGCAGCAACGGTTCTTGTGGCCTAGGCGCAACTAGTATTGGCGCGGAGGAGAGGTACCTCTTCAAATCTTACAATGCTGCTTCGACTTCTGGCGTCCACTCCATCGGGCCCGCCTTTTACAAAATTTTGAAAAAGGGAAGGGCGCGCTCGGCGGACTTGGAAATGAACCTGCTCATGGCGGCAATGCAACCAGCAAGCCGATGCACATCCTTGACTCGCTTGGGCGCTTCAATCTGCTCTATAGCTTTGATCTTGTCCGAATTGGCCTCTGTCCCACGCTGTGACACAAAGAACCAGAGAAGCTTGCCAGATGGGACGCCGAAGACACACTTCTCAGGGTTCAGCTTGAGATTGATCTTGCCTAGGTTTGCAAATGTTTCTTGTAAATCTGATATGAGGGTTGCCCTGTTCTTGGTTTTGACCACTATATCATCCATATAAGCTTCCATATTTCTATGGAGCTGGGGTTCAAAACCAATCTGGACCACCCTTGCAAACATTGAACCAGCACTCTTCAACCCGAAAGGCATCCGTATAAAGCAATACGTACAACATGGGGTGATGAATGCCGTTTTCTCTTCATCTTCCCTTGTCATGAAGATCTGGTGGTAGCCAGAGTAGGCATCGAGGAATGACAACAGATCACACCCAGCTGTGGAGTCAACAATCTGGTTGATGCGCGGCGACGGGAAGGGGTCTTTGGGACAAGCCTTATTAATATCTGTGTAATCAATACACAGCCTCCACTTCCCATTTGCCTTGCACACTACCACCGGATTGGCCAACCACGTTGGATGGAGCACTCCTCTTACCAAACCCGCTGCTTCCAGTTTCCGGATCTCCTCTGTGATGAACTCTTGTCGTTCCAAAGCTTACTTTCTGACCTTCTGCTTGACGGGCCACGCATGAGGACAGAAAGCAAGGTGGTGCTCAATCACCTCCCTGGGAACACCGGGGATGTCGGATGCTTGCCATGCAAACACATCGACATTCGCCCGCAGGAAGGTGACGAGCGCGTCTTCCTATTTGTCGTCAAGGGTGGAGCTTATGGTAAAAGCTCCTCCCGTGCCGTCCTCCTTGACAGAAACCTTCTTGGTTCTCGGCGGTGTAGCCTTGGACTTCTTGTTTCTGTCGGCGGAGCTCTCTGGCACATCCTCGACGGGAGCGCTACACTCCGAAGAGGTGCGCTTGCCGGAGTGGGTGCCTGAGGTCTCACCGGTCTTCTTCTTTTGCCTTCCGGGGGCTCCAGCGGTAGGAGCAAGCGCCTTAGCAGTGGCGGCTGCTGCAACTGCTTGTTGGTAGAGTTGGTCAGCGCAAATTAGCGCATCCTTCTTGTCTGATGGGACGGTGATGATCGTCACAGGCCCCGGCATCTTCAGGGTGTTGTAGGCGTAATGTGACGCCGCCATGAACTTGGCCAGCGCTGGGTGGCCAAGGATCCCGTTGTAAGGCAAGGGGATCTTGGCAACGTCGAACACAATCCTTTCTGTCCTGTAGTTCAGATCACTCCCAAAAGTCACGGGCAATGTGACCTTTCCCTTTGGTTGACTTCTTCCCGGGTTGACCCCCTGAAACGTGCCCGTCTCTTCGAGGTCTTCATCTGGAATCTGCAATTTCTCGATCACGACAGGCGAGATTAAGTTCAGACCGGCCCCGTCATCGACTAGCATCTTTGTCACCTTGAGGCTGCGTATTGTTGGTGAAAACAACAATGGCAAGCACCCGACTGCAGTAGTGCGATCAGGGTGATCCTCAGTGTCAAAAATGATAGGTGTGCTGGACCACTTCAGCGGCCTTTGGGCATCAAACGACGGTTCCGCCGCTATAATCTCACGCGCCCATTGTTTAAGCTGGCGGTGAGAGGTATGTAGCAAGGCGCCGCCATCGACGCACATGGCCTCTGTAGCTTTCTGAAATTCTTGGTCACCAGACTCATCGTCCTCTTCGTGATCATCGTCTTCTGGCTTTTTGTCACGGCCCAGGGCGGGCCTCTCCTGCTGTTTATCTTTGCCGCGACGGCCCGCCTGGCCGTCACGCTTCTTGCCGAACCCCTCAGCACCATCCTGGCCTTTCTCCTTGTCCCGCCTCTCATATTCAGCCCTCTGCTTCTCAGCAAGGAGCTCAACCTATCGGCAGTTCTGGAGATCATGGCCTTTGGTGCGATGGATCTTGCAGTATTGCTTGTCGGAGTTTCCTGGCTTCTCGGTAGCCGCCAAGGCCCGGCAGGCGACACATCCAGCAATTTCCTTGCCGGGATCATCTGCCTTGGTTTTCTTGACGGAGCCAGCATCGTCAGATCCCTCGACGGCAAGCACAGCTTTACCTTTGCGCTTCCTGTTGCGGCGCCGGCCTTTCTTCGCCAGGGCGGAAGTATCCTCATCTGAGGAGTCGGTTTCCACGTTGGCATCTTCGCCGGGGTACTTCCTTCCCTCTTCAGCTCGAGCACATCTTTCAGCAAGAACATAGAGTTCTGCCACATCTTTCACCTTGTTCATTGCCAGTTCTTCGCGCATCTTGCGGTTACGCACGTTCTGATGGAACGCGCTGATGATGGCGGCAGGGTGAACATCAGGGATATTGTACTGTACCCGGCTGAACCTCTGTATATACTTGCGCAGACTCTCGCCTCCCTTCTGGGGAATGACATGCAGGTCGCTTGCTTGGCCATGGGCTTGGTGACCTCCAGTAAAGGCGCCCACAAACTCATGGCACAAATCCGACCAGGAGGAAATAGAGTCTACCGGCAAGTGCATCAACCACGACATGGCGTTGGGTTTAAGAGCCAATGGAAAGTAATTCGCAAGCACCTTATCATCGCGGGCTCCGGCGGCTTGCATCGCGAAGGTGTAGATGCTGAGGAACTCAGACGGGTGAGTCTTGCCATTGTACTTTTCGCCAACGTTAGGTTTGAAGGTGCGGTGAGTGGGCCACTGGAACTACCACAGCTCACGGGTAAAAGCCGGACAACCTACCTCGTAAGGTAGGCCTCCAGGGCTCTCCGGGGCAGGGTGGTTCACAGCAGGCCCTGCTCGCCTGTCTGACTGGTGGCGCGCTCCGCGCCGGCACTCGATAGTGGTTCAAGCATCTTCATGGGCACGTTCCCAAAGAACTTGGCGCTGGTCACAGTGGGTCCGCGGGTCAGACGATGCTATGGAGATGTCGTCGCCCGCGACGTCGCGACGAGCCGGCGTCCGCGGTACCGGATGGGGAAGAGGTGAATGCACCATGGTCGCGGCGCCGCCGGCTTTTCCGCCACTGGTCCACGGGACTCCATCGGAGCGTCGACCCGGGGGCCCCACCAGACTTGGTTCGTCTTTGTTGGCCACCGCAACAAGGCTTCGGATAGTGGCTCTCCATTCGTCGAGTTTCCCCGTAGTGGGAGGAAAGTCGAGGAGCAACTGCGCGCACGCCAGGGCCTCTGCTGGCGTCCGTGGCAGCGAAACCTGCACGGATCGCGACGCGCTTCGACTTCTGACCATGTCAGAAGGAGCTATATCACGACCCCGCGGTCGCATGCCATTTTCACCAGCGCCTCGGCGAGTGGGCAGGTCTTCTACGTCCCGGGAGTGGCGCTCGGGGCTCTTCCCGCGGCGACGCCCAGGATCTTCAGCATGATTACGCCGTTCGTCGCGCGCTACCTGGGAGGAGCGTGCTGTTGGTGCCGGCGTGGGAATCTTGGAGGCCCTTGCGTCGCCTTTGGGCGGGGCGGCGATGACCCTGGAAGGCCCCGCTCCACCCGCGAAGGGCTTGGCTCCGCCTTTGGATTTGGCAACGTGTGGCCCGTTACCAGGCGCACAAACATCACCGCCTCCCAAACTCCGGCTGCTGGGATGGTGTTGGTGTTCGCGAGCAGCGCCCCGGGTCCTTTCTACGACCGGTTCGCTTCTCGCCCGCCTCGGGACGGGCTATCCGGCTTCCGACTGGCCAACCGCCACCGTCGTCTTCTTCTTGGGCGCCATGATGATGAAGAAGCGCCGAACTAACTGCTAAAGCCGATTCTCACAACTGCGCCCCCTACCTGGCGGGCCAGAGATGTCGGTGGGAACGACACCTATGGGATCACAAGAATCCCTACTATGGTTAGCAGGGCACGGGGTCGTGAGAAGAGCGGATCAAACAGATAGCACACGGTTCGTTTATCCAGGTTCGGGCCGCGAGGATGCGTAAAACCCTACTCCTGCTTTGGTGGATTGTATATCTGTGTTCTTGAGCTGGCTATGGGGCGTGAGGAGCTCCAAAAAGCCGAATCCTTTTCCTGGTCGCCTCGGGCCTCCTTTTATAGAAAAAGGGGTTGCCACAGTGGCACACAGGAGGTGGAAAGGGTATAGTGATGCGAGGTTATCCCTCGCATTACATGACAAGGCGCATTTAATGCGTCTTGCCTAGGTGTCCTTGCTTTATCGGGGACGGGGGAGAGATCTATCTCGTCCGTCGCCGCTCCTTCTTGTGTCGACACGCGCCCTGGCCAGTGACGCCTGTGATGCCATGTAGGTAGGCAGGCAGCTGAGGTGGCGCAGTGGTGGGTCTTCACGAAGATCTGCAAGCCGCCACGCAGGTGCCTGCCCAGCTGGTTGGGTTGGCAGCTGCATGCATGCGGTGGTGGAGGTTTAGTCGATGTGGGCCTGATGGTGGCCCTACGGGTGTCCTCAGTAAGGGCCTTGCCGGGGCCCCGGCAAGGGTCTTGCCGAGGCACCTGCTGTCATCCCCGGCAAGGCTCTTGCCGGGGGCCTTGTGGTCTTCCTCGGCTGGGATCCCGCCAAGGGTTGTCGTCTCCTTAGTGCGTATCTGATCTTGAATGTCTTCACAAAGATCTACGTGCCGCCACGGGGATGTCTCCTGAATCCTTGCCCTTTGGGGGCAGTGGACTCAAGGGTGATTTGCTCTGTAGGCGCGAGACGAGTCGCCGCAGCAAGGGTCTTGCTGGGGCTGCTAGAAGTGTCTCCCGGCAAGGATCTTGCCGGGGGAGTCCGCTTCGTCCCCTTTGCTCTTCGTGGTCTTGGCCTTGGCGTCATTCTAGTTCTCTTGAGCTTCGGTCTTACCCTGGCTTACCTCCCTTGCCTTGCTTGGTGTGGTGGTATCCGCGGCTCAGACTGCCCGTGCACAGTTATAGGGGTACAAAAAGTGTACCCCTCTTTTTGTACACCGACACGGGACGAAGACATAGTCCTCGTCTTGGCTGAGGTCCCAGCCTCCAAGCCGGTTCCGAAGTGTCCGAGAAAAGAGCTCGACTTGACGAAGTGGCGACATAGCGTGGTTGACGTGTTGAGGAGCAGCCCCCGGTCCAGCCGAGCTAACAAAGCTGGACGGCTGATGATGCCGGAGTCCCCGGAGTAGGTTTGATGAAGAGATGTCAAAGCCCCAGGTCCAGCCGAGGTGACGTGGTAGGTCGGTAAGGCGATGACGGAAACCCCATGTCAGCACGTCGGTACGCTGGAGTGACAGCGCTGCCCGACCCGAATCATTTACCTGTGCACAGAAAATAGTGCAAGCCGGAGATAATAATAATAATAAATCGTTGCATAATTAATAATTTATGCAAAGTGAGTAATAAAAGAAATATGGCCCTTGTGCCGAACACTCGATGAGGTAGAGCTCTCTCAGCGATGCTGAAGTTCCAGAGGCAACCGAAAATGTGTGTATGGCAATTCAACCAACAAGGTGATCAGGAGAGCCAATTTATGCCGATTGGGACGATGACGCCGGCTTGCCAAAGTGACCGCGTGACGCAGTCGAAGTCGATAACCTGATCCGGATGTAGCCATAGGAGTGAGAGGACTGCCCCAAAGTAACTGCTTAATTAAATAATATAAAGTGATAAAGGAAAAAGAAGGTTGAATCTCCATGTGGTTGCGCCGAGCCGAACTCTCTTCGGCCTCAATGGGGGTCATCGCGCCAGGTAATGCACGGTGTAAGTCAATTGCCTATTCGCCGGTGGTGATGACCATAGCGGACCGTAGTAAACGGACAACAAACGGACGAACTGATGGCGCTGCAAAACTGATGATGGTGTACATGCCAGTTCGAGGGAGAATGTCCAATAGGGTTGCGACCACGAGGCTGTCTGCAGCAGTCGAGCTGCGAAGTATCCGGACTGGTTGCGTGGAGTAGGTCAGCTTGCGACAAAGTAGACCACACGCACGATACTGATGATCCATCGGCTTCACATCCATAGACGCGTTAGTTTTATGCGAAGTAGTCATACGCTGATTGCCTGTGCGTGTCAAACATAGCAGTCCGAGGAAGAAAAAAAACTGCAGTGCAAACGCTTGTAGCAACCCACATAAAGAATCCATGAAAATCAATCTAATCTAGATAGTCGTAGAAGCACTAATACCAACCAGACAACTTTAAAACTTTAATCAAAAAACTGTAGTAGCAAGTACTAGATGTACTAGTCTACGCTTGCCCTTTTGCAAATAATTAATAGGGAGTAGTACTTAGCTCATCTCCTCACGTGGAGGGGGTTCACTTTTAGGTGAGTCATAGTACAGGTGGGCCACAAGACTTGCCCTGGGACTTCGAGCTAGTGACCGTGGCGGTGGCTTATCTCCATGGAGTTCGGATGCAAATCTAAACTTTAGCGAAAATAAACTACTAGTGAACGACCGACAGCCGCCTAGTTGCTAAATTTAATAAGGAAAAAGGAAATAGAATAAGGGAAGAAATCTCCCTCGATGATCGTTGTTCGTAGTGGATTTTTCTTTGGCTCTACAATCGAGTACTATGTGCGAGGTCAGAGACCAGTTTGATAATCAATCAAACACCGCCATCTATCGACCAGGAGACTGCAGTAGAGCATCAGACGCCGCGTAGGGGCGCATTGTTGGTCACAGATTTTACAGACCTTGATCTCAACCTAATTTGTGGATGAAGCTTGCAAACCAACCATAATTCTCATAAAAACTAACTTGTACAAAACAGATATGATTAGAAAGATATCACCTGATCACCCCATCGATCCATGATGATCACCCAGCAGGCTCTTAATGAAAGCACCAATGTCGGTTCAATATCCGGCGTATCTCGTAGTAGGGGTCCTAAGCTAGGCGTCTTGGAGCGATGGTAACATGGACATGGAATTTTACCCAGGTTCGGGCCCTCTTGATGGAAGTAAAACCCTACGTCCTGCTTTTGATTGTATTCATATGGGGTGTAGTACAGAGTACATGTATCTACCATGAGATTGATCTAATGAATATAAGATTGTCTATTAACTAGACTGGCCTCGGTTTATATATGCACAGTAGGCCTAGGGTTTTAGGAGAGTCCTTGTCTTGGGCGCCAAGTCTTGTGGAGTCTTCCTTGTATGCGGCAGGGGTTGTCCGAACTGGCCCATGAATGAGCCGCCATGGGGTCCTCGGCCCGATCCAGCTGGTCGGGGGACAACGTGGTGGGTACCCCCTAGTTCAGGACACCGTCAGTTGTTACTTGGCAAGTAGTTGCCTGCCTTCTTATTTCAAATGGATATATGACAAGCATACAGGACACACAAGTGCTTCTTAGTTCAAAATACTACATGCGAAACACTCGCATGAGGAGAGGATCACACTCACACTACAGCCACATAGATAATGGCTGCTGCTTAATTACTAGTACTAGTGTTTCAAAACCCATTGCAAACACCCATCAATCCACACAAGCAAGCGGCCAGGTAGATGAAAGCCACGCTTCACACACACACATTAACAAGGGTTGGGCATGTAGACAAAAGCTTGTACTAGACAACTTATTTCAGAGGCACAAAGGCGAGCGAGAGCCACCAAAAAGCTCACGCCTAACACCCCTGAAGCTTTTTCCCTCCATGTTTGAATTGAACAACTAGCCAACAACCCATAGGTGTCTAGCTATCCATGATAACACAGTAGCAACTGTGGTATTGCTCAGCAAATGAGTAGCTACTGTAAATAAAATGCATCAACTGTGAACATATTACATGGTAGTGGTACATAGAACATACTACAATGACCACAATTTACACTGCTAACTAATGAGGTACATAACATGGGATGGCTATATAGCCACAAAATGAATACTAAAGGATACAACAACATAAGTTATCTATGAAAATGAACATGTAGCTAAAAAAAGCATACTATAGGATACAACAAAACAAACTAGAGGATACACTGCCAACTAGCAGGATCTGGCAGAAAACACTGAAGATACACTAAGTTACACTGAAAATCCACTATGAACTACACAATAAAATCACTGAAAATCCTAAAAATAGGAAGTACACTGTTAATCACTGCAAATTCATGAATAGGAAGTACATTGAAAATGAATTAGGAGATTACGTTATAAAACTGAAATAGTAGGAATTACAGTGAAAACACCCTCATAACCACTAAAAATTTGAAAACCCCAGTGCCAGAAAAATAGTCTAGGGGATTCTATCACTGCTGACCACGGGAAAAATTACATCCAGCAAGTTCGAATTGGCTCAATACAACATACTGCTACAACTAAACAAGCCAGGCTATGATTGACAACCAGCCAAATACGAACAACAAAGCAATTGCAGGTCAAATCAACGGCACATAGCAGATCAAATGATGTGCATCCCAGCTACCCCAGCTAACGCGCATCCCATAAACGGTGCAACCTCACACACCTACATGAAATATAGCTATGGGGGATCGATACAAGCAACATATTTGACTGACAGAACACATGAACAAAACAAAAATGATGGTAAATACCGGATCCGACGAACAGAAGCGGCGACGGAAAATGGGGACGGATGTGTGCGGGGCCGAGAGATGCCGGAGACACCGGCAGAAGACATAGAAGGGAGGAGGAGGGAACGGGGCAACCCGATGCATGGACGAGTCACCACCAAACAATTGGATCGAGCGGCGAGGCAGAGCTCCAAATCGCCATGGCTATCTCTCTCTGAGGAGAAGGACGACCGACGCGGGGGGCGAGTGGAAATTAACGGGTCAACTAAACGGGCCCGATAAGTGAAACCAGACGAAAAAAAGAGACGCATGAATCTCGACGCATAGATCGCACGGCATAGAAAACGGATGAAAGTGAATTGTTTTCATCCGTATGTAAATTAGCAAAACTATAAAGTTAATTGTTTAGTAGAAAGTTTTTTGTTACACAAGAGAAAGATTTGTCCTTAGGAAATCGATAACTAGACCGGTAACCATTATTGCAATTTTATATGAAGGAGAGGCATGAGCTAACATACTTTCCGTACTTGGATCGTATGCACTTATGATTGAAACTCTAGCAAGCATCCGCAACTACCAAAGATCATTAAGGTAAAACCCAACCATAGCATTAAGTATCAAGTCCTCTTTACTCCCATACGCAACAAACCCCTTACTTGGGTATGTGTTTTAGTCACTCACGCCACCCACCATAAGTGAATCATGAACGTATTGCAACACCCTACAGCGGGAATCCCACACTCTTGCACAACACAGAGGGCACCATAGGACAACACCAAAATAAAACATACAACTCAAATCAATCACGATCATCAATCAACCCATAGGACAAAACGAATGTACTCAAACATCATAGAGTAGCCATACATCATTGGGAAATAATATATATCATTAATGTAGCGACTCAACCCAAAAATGGTCAAGTCTCTATGTATCTATATAGAAACTAATATGCACATGTCAAGAAAAACAAAATAAATAATTGAAGCCATTAAAATTAAAAGAAATAGCACATAGGCTATAAAATACCAAAATAGTATTGTTTTGGTGAAAATCTAATTCTAATAAATCCTAAAATTCACCAATTTTATTTCTTTTATTATGCAAAGTCATAAGAAACCAGTAGCAAAATGAATCACTGAAAAATATTATTCCTAGCTCATGTTATTGCCAATCTAGCGATTTGAACAAATTTCATGTAAATCCAGATCTCAAATCTAGTAAATCTTCATATCTACAGAAACTTCATAAAAATTCATATCTAATGCAAACATAATAAAATTAAAATACTAAATATCCTAGGAGATATTAATTTTCTAAGATTGAAACTTTTATGTTTTTAAAACAAAATGAAATAATAATAATAATAATAATAATAATAATAATAATAAAACAAATCGGCCTACGCTACGTGGCAAGATGTTATTGGGCCAAGGGGTGTGTGATCTGTAACTAAATGGCGCTCGTCTGATAACTAAATGGTGCATGTTCTAGTTAGTTATCCAGGGCGGTTGCTTCGGGGCGACCTAGGGGGTAAGATAATGTCAAAAGAGATCATGGCATTGAGAAGAGTCGTTTGCCGGAGTTTGAGAGGCTCGGGATGCTCACCTATGACGAGAGCGGCGTTGAATGGTGGCGACTGAGGTGATATTGGTTTGACGTGTGCGGGCGCTCGTGTGGGTTTTGGTGTGGCCTTTTAAAAGGGATCAAGAGAGGAGGGGTGCCGGTACTTATAGGACACAAAACTTGGGCTAGGGAAAGCTCTATCTAGGGTTTTGACGATGCGTGGGCACGACCAGCGTCGTTTGCGAGCAAGACACGGGCGCGAGGATTTCGGAGGTGGAAGAAAGGGTGGGGTCCGCGTAGTAGTGGGGGCGGGCGAGGGCGAGTGGGTTGGGCAGTCATTGAGGAAGGGTTACGGGCGCGGGCGCGGGTGGGACAGGCCGCGGCGGCTGGGCCGGCTGGCCTGGCTAGGAGTTTTTTTTGAATTTCAGACAGAAAAGAAAATAAAGGAAAATAAAAATACTTTTATATAGATAATATATATATATATCAAAATTATAATAAAAACAAATCCTAATTAGTGGACCATATTTCAGAGGCAAAATCCAAACTTTATAAAAATCATTCTTTTGAAAATTCCTAATAGAATCAAATTTGAACTAAAAAACTTTTGGCATTATTTACTTCTGACTTTTTGGAGTGTCATGTCATCTCCTTTCATACTTTTTGAACAAAGTATTTGTCAGGGATTTTTGAAATGCATTTCAAATGCCAGTTTGAAGCGAATTCCAATTCAATAGAAAATATTCAAATGCCTCTGAAAATTTCAAATTCCACCACAATTCAATCAAGATGCAATAGATGCTTAGCTATAATTGTAAAACATTCCAAATTGAAAATTTGGGTTGTTACAAACCTACCCACCTTAAGATGAATCTCGCCCTCGAGATTCAGGTTGGCTAGAGAATAGGTGCGGGTGGTCTCGACGGAGGTCTTCTTCTCATTCCCAGGTGGCTTCCTCCTGAGAGTGGTGACTCCACAGAACCTTGCGGAACTTGATGATCTTGTTGTGGGTAACTCTGTTCGTAGTCTCGAGAATCCTGATGGGCTTCTCCTCATGAGTCAGGTCACTGTCAAGATGTATGGCCTCTAGGGGCACTGTGTCTCTCAAAGGAATATCAACCATCTCAGGATGGCATTTCTTCAGCTGGGAAACAAAAGACATCATGATCTCCTAACAATCCTTCCGGCAATTCCAACTTGTATACACCTTCTCCTCTGTGTTCAAGAATTTTGTATGGGCCTATAAACCAAGGTGCTAACTTTCCTTTAACACCAAATCTCTTAATTCCTAGAAGTGGAGACACACAGAGATATGCTCGTTCTCCCACTTTGTACGTTACCTCCTTGTGTTTACTATCGACATAACTCTTGTGTCTCGACTGGGCTGTCTTGAGTCTGTCACGAATCAACTTGACCTTCTCTTCAGAGTCTCCGATAAGGTCGGGACCAAAAAAATTGGTCTCCAACACCATCCCACAACAATGGTGTCCTGCACCTCCTTTCGTATAGAGCCTCGAAAGGGGGCATCTTCAAACTAGTCTGATAGTTGTTGTTGTACGAGAACTCTACGTAGGGTAGATTATCATCCCAGCTAGATCCATAGTCTAGCACACAAGCTCGCAACATGTCTTCCTGTATATGATTGACTCTCTCGGCCTGTCTATCTATCTGCGGATGAAAAGTTGTACTGAACTCCAGCCTTGTACCCAAAGCTTCATGCAACTGATTCCAAAACTTTGGGATAAATTTTGTTCCTCTATCTGACACAATACTTCTCGGAACTGCATGCAGACATATGATCCTGGTCATGTATATCTTGGCTAACTTAGCACTGGTGTATGTGGTCCTCACGGGGATAAAATGAGCTACCTTGGTCAAGCGATCAACCACTACCTAGTTATAATCATAACCTGAACGAATCCTGGGTAATCCTATAATAAAATCCATCCCAAGTTTCTCCCATTTCCACTCGGGTATCGACAAAGGTTGGAGTAACCCTGCTGGCTTCTAATGTTCTGCCTTTGCTTGCAGACAAACATCGCATACTGCTATGTACTTGGCAATATCCTTCTTCATACCTGTCCACCAGAAACTTTCCTTCAAATCCAGATACATCTTGGCATTGCCTGGGTGTATCGAGTAAGTGAATCATGTGCTTCTTGCAGAATTAACTTCCTGACCTCTGGGTCATTGGGCACATAGATACGATCCTCAAACCATAAAGTTTTGTGCTCATCCTCACAAAAAGCTTTAGCTTTTACTTTACTCATCTTTCCTTTATCTCTGCAATTTCCTTGCCAATTTCTGGGCTTCTGGGTTTCTTTCTGTCAAAGTAGACTGAATATCCAAGGTGGCGATAAATCCTCTCCGAACTATCTCCAAGAGGATGTCTCTGAGATCGTCGACTAACTCCTGGGGTAATCCTCCTGCCATGAGGGTGTTCACATAGCTGTTACGGCTCTAGGCATCTGCTACAACATTAGCTTTCCCTGGGTGATAATGCAATCTCATGTCATAATCCTTGATCAACTCTAGCCATCTCCTCTATCTGAGGTTCAATTCCTTCTGGATGCAAATGTACTTCAAACTCTTATGATCCGTGTAAACATCACAACTATTTCTGATAAGGAAATGTGTCCAGGTCTTGAGTGCATGCACTACTATTGCTAACCTCCAAATCATGTGTAGCATAGTTCATCTCATGAGGCCGCAGTTGTTTGGAGGTATAAGCCACAACCTTTCCTTCCTGCATGAGCACTCCTCCGAGTCCTTGACGAGAAGCATAACAATATACCTGGTAATCCTTGCGTATGTCCGGAAAAATTAGCACTGGGGTTGTAACCAAATGTTTCTTCAGCTCTTGAAAACTGGCTTTACAACGCTCAGTCCGAATGTACTTAGTTTCCTTCTTCAAAAACTCCGTCATAGGCTTAGCAATCCTGGAGAAATTCTCAATAAACCTCCGATAATATCCTACAAATCCGAGAAAACTATGGATTTCCTTGATTGAGGTGGGCGACTTCCAATTGGTGACTGCTTCAATGTTTGCGGGGTCGACTGCTATCCCATCCCCTGAAATAACTTGTCTGAGGAATCCGACTTCCTTCAACCAATATTCAAATTTGCTGTACTTGGCGTATAACTGATGTTCTCGGAGTTTCTCCAGAACTAGACGCAAATGCTGCTTGTGTTCTTCCTCGCTCCTGGAGAAAACCAATATGTCATCGATGAACATGATGACCCACAAGTATAGGGGATCTATCGTAGTCCTTTCGATAAGTAAGAGTGTCGAACCCAACGAGGAGCAGAAGGAAATGATAAGCGGTTTCCAGCAAGGTATTCTCTGCAAGTACTGAAATAAGTGGTAACAGATAGTTTTGTGATAAGATAATTGTAACGAGCAACAAGTAACAAAAGTAAATAAGGTGCAGCAAGGTGGCCCAATCCTTTTTGTAGCAAAGGACAAGCTTGGAAAAACTCTTATATGATGTAAAGCACTCCCGAGGACACATGGGAATATCGTCAAGCTAGTTTTCATCACGTTCATATGATTCAAGTTCGGTACTTTGACAATTTGGTATGTGGGTGGACCAGTGCTTGGGTGCTGCCCTTACTTGGACAAACATCCCACTTATGATTAACCTCTATTGCAAGCATCCGCAAATACAACAAAAGTATTAAGGTAAACCTAACCATAGCATGAAACGTATGGATCCAAATCAGTCCCTTCCGAAGCAACGCATAAACTAGGGTTTAAGCTTCTGTCACTCTAGCAACCCATCATCTACTTATTACTTCCCAATGCCTTCCTCTAGGCCCAAACAATGGTGAAGTGTCATGTAGTCGACGTTCACATAACACCACTAGAGGAGAGACAACATACATCTCATCAAAATATCGAACGAATACCAAATTCACATGACTACTAATAGCAAAACTTCTCCCATGTCCTCGGGAACAAAAGTAACTACTCACAAAGCATAAACATGTTCATAATCAGAGGGGTATTAATATGCATATAGGATTTGAACATATGATCTTCCACCAACTAAACCAACTAGCATCAACTACAAGGAGTAATTAACACTACTAGCAACCTACTAGCACCAATCCCGGACTTGGAGACAAGAATTGGATACAAGAGAAGAACTAGGGTTTTGAGATGAGATGGTGCTGATGAAGATGTTGATGGAGATTGCCCTCTCCTGATGAGAGGAGCGTTGGTGATGACGATGGCGATGATTTCCCCCTCTGGGAGGGAAGTTTCTCCGGCAGAACAGCCCCGCCAGAACCCTAGATTGGTTCCGCCAAGGTTCCGCCTCGTGGCGGCAGAGTTTCGTCCGAGAAGATGGCTTATGATTTTTTTCCCATGGAAAGAGTCCATATAGCAGAAGATGGTCACCGGAGGGCCACCAGGGGGCCCACGAGGTAGGGGGCGCGCCCAGGGGGGTAGGGCGCACCCCCACCCTCGTGGGCAGGGTGTGGCCCCCCTGGTGAAGTTCTTCCGCTCAATGTTTTTATATATTTGGAAAACATCATCCGTGAAGTTTCAGGACTTTTGCTGCTGTGCAGAATAGGTCTCTAATATTTGCTCCTTTTCCAGCTAGAATCCCAGCTGCCAGCATTCTCCCTCTTTATGTAAACCTTGTAAAATAAGAGAGAACAGGCATAAGTATTGTGACATAATGTGTAATAACATACCATAATGCAATAAACATTGATATAAAAGCATTATGCAAAATGGACGTATCAACTCCCCCAAGCTTAGACCTCGCTTGTCCTCAAGCGAAAAGCCAAAATCGAAAAATATATCCACATGTTTAGAGATGAAGGTGTCGATAAAAATAAAATACGGACATGAGGGCATCATGATCATTCTTAGAACAACAACTTATATAATTCTTGACATATGATTTCTTATGCTAGAGTAATAATTCAATCACAATATCAAGTATGAATCGTAAACTTCATTGAAAACTAACAAACTATAATCTCAGTCATTGAAGCAATTGCAATTTATCATAACATAGGAAAGAGTCAATGTATAAGAGCTTTTCAGCAAGTCCACATACTCAACTATCATATAATATTTCACAATTGCTGACACTCATGCAATACTTATGGGTATGGAGTTTTAATCGAACACAGAGAAAGATAGGGGCTTATAGTTTTGCCTCCCAACATTTTACCTCAAGGGTAATGTCAACAGTAGTAGTTCATGAAAACCCACATCCAATTAGCCATATATACCAAGATCTTTCCAACATATTGTGCTTGCCAAAGGATAAAATGTAAAAAGGAAGGGTGAAGATCACCATGACTCTTATGCAATGTAGGAGATAAAAGTAAAAGATAGGCCCTTCACAGAGGGAAGCAGAGGTTGTCATGCACTTTTACGGTTGTATGCAAAAAATCCTAATGTGAAAGAACGTCACTTTATATTGCCACTTGTGATATGGACCTTTATTATGTAGTCTGTCGCTTTTATTACTTCCATATCACACGATTGTATAAAGCTTATTTCTACCACACCAATCAATCATACATATTTAGAGAGCAATTTTTATTGCTTGCACCGATGACAACTTACTTGACGGATCTTACTCAATCCATAGGTAGGTATGGTGGACTCTCATGGCAAAACTGGTTTAAGGGTGTTTGGAAACACAAGTAGTATCTCTACTTGGTGCAATGAATTTGGCTAGCATGAAGGGGAAAGGCAAGATCAACATGTTGGAGGATCCAAGACAATATAATTTATCTCAGATGTAAGAAAACATAACCCATTATGTTGTCTTCCTTGTCCCATGTCAACTCTTTAGCATGTCATATTTTAATGAGTGCTCACAATCATAAAAGATGTCCAATATAGTATATTTATATGTGAAGACCTCTCTTTCTTTATTACTTCCTATTAATTGTAGCGATGACCAAAACTAGGTTTGTCAACTCTCAATAACTTTTATTCATCATACTCTTTCTATGTGAGCTCATTACTCTCCATAAGACTCACATGATCTCTTTGTTCCTTTTTATTTCTTTCTCTTTTCTTTTCTTTTATTTGGGATCATGGCAAAAATAAGCAAGCCCTTGAATCAACACTAATCTTTATTATATAGGTCACGGACTCGATTACATAGAAGGATAATAAAGCAAAACTCACAACTAGATCATACTAAGAACTTTTATTCTACTAGATCAAGATATTACCAAAAGGATCGAACTAAGAAAAATGATAAAGATAAAAGTGATGGTGATACAATACTGGGGCACTCCCCCAAGCTTGGCAGTTGCCAAGTGGAGTGCCCATACCAGATACTCAATTCTTCTTTGTTGGAGGAGACGGTGGTGATGTTGTTGATGGCGTAGGCTTGTCGTCCTTCTTCCAAGGCATAGGCTCACCATCATAGGAGGATGACTAAGTCTCCGGGATCCTCAAATCTGCAGCCAAACTCATCCTTTTGAATCTATATTCATACTCATAGTTTTTGTTTTGTAGGTCATAGATTTGAGCTTGGAGGTGCTCAATTTTCTCGTGAAGCTTGAAGATGGTCTCCCCGATGTTGTCAGCATCCAGCTTGTGTTTGTTAGTGAACTCTGCGATCATCATGTAGTTGGAGTTGAGTCCACGCTCCACCATCCCCTGACACTTGAAAACTTGTTGCTCCATTGCTTCGAGCCTCGTCTCCACGCTTCCGGTCCCCTTCGGTCCCTCAGCATCACGGATGTGCAGCAACCCATCATGCATCTCAATGGTTTGCGGGTGTCACTGCACCTCCGCTAGGTAAGGGCTGATGACCTTCTTGAAGAACTTGTCCTTGGGTGCACTTGGAGACGTCATAATAATCTAGTTCTGTCAGAAAAAACAACTCGAAACAAAGACAAGAGGATTTTGCATGATACGGGAGTCAAAACCCCCAGGAGGTTATATAATGAATTTTTACCGACCAAAATACGTGTCCTATAAGAAAACGGAGTCCGGAGAGCACACGAGGTGCCCACGAGGTAGGGGGCGCACCTAGGGGGGTAGGGCGCGCCCTCCACCCTCGTGGAGCCCTCGTGCCCTTTCCGGACTGCTGCTTATTTTTCTATTTGTCTAAATATTCCAAAACGGAGAAATATTGCCTTAAAAACTGTTTTGGAGTTGGTTTACTTACCATACCACATACCTATTCCTTTTCAGAGTCTGAAACGTTCCGGAAAGTGTCCCTTATGTATTCCTCCGGGGTTATGGTTTCAATAACATTGGTTTCAACATTTATGGGATTACCTGAGTTATAATATTTGATTCTTTGACCATTTACCACCTTCGGATTTGTGCCTTCGAAGTTGTTGATTTTTATGGCACCGGAACGGTAGACCTCCTCGATAACGTAAGGACCTTCCCATTTAGAGAGAAGTTTTCCTGCAAAAAATCTTAAACGAGAGTTGTATAGCAATACATAATCACCTACATTAAATTCACGCTTTTGTATTCTTTTATCATGCCACCTTTTGACTTTCTCTTTAAACAACTTGGCTTTTTCGTAGGCTTGGGTTCTCCATTCATCAAGTGAGCTAATATCAAATAACCTCTTCTCACCGGCAAGTTTAAAATCATAGTTGAGTTCTTTAATAGCCCAATAAGCCTTGTGTTCTAGTTCGAGAGGTAAGTGACATGCTTTTCCATAGACCATTTTATACGGAGACATACTCATAGGATTTTTATATGCATCCAATAAGGTCTCTTGGATACTGGGGCTGTGTCGGGCAATAACTCAATCATAAATTCAATTTCTCTGTCTGCTGGCATTCCTAGTAATTCCTCCGGATATATGTCGGGAAAATCATGCACTATAGGCACTTCCTCCTAAGCAACTCCCATGAGAGAATTTACCCGAGTATTCTTCGGTGTGTGCCTTGATACATACTTGATCCTCTTCTGCTCTGGGGTGGTGAGCAAAATTTTCTTGTGGGCACAATCAATGTTTCCTTCATACTTCGTCAACCAATCCATGCTTTAGATTATATCCAATCCCTGTGACTCCAATACAATGAGGTCTACAGGAAACTCATGATTTCTAATGCTGAGGTTCGAGTGACAACCTAAGCCTGCCATCATCTCACCTCCAGGGGAACTGACCTCAAGATGGTTCCTAAGGGTTCTAGTGGGCAACCCGCACTTTTCCACAACTACCCTTGATATGAATGAATGTGTTGCATAAGAATCACAAAGTACCAATACTGGACGTGAATTTAATAAAAACTTACCAACCAAAGTATTTGACTGATCATAAACCTCCTCCACATCAATGTGGTTCACCTGAGCACGGGGAAAAGGATTGGGCTTCTTCGTTGCTGAGTTCCCGTTGTCGTTGTCGTTTCCATTTCCCTGCTTAGCCTTCGGACAATCGGTGGAATAATGTCCCGTCTTCTTGCACTTGAAACATGTGATATGACTCAGATCCTTCTGAGTCAGAGCGAGACGATTCTGATTGTCATTGCCAGAATTGCAGTTGTTGTTGTTGTTGTTGTTGTTGTTGTTGTTGTTGTTGTTGTTGTTGTTGTTGTTGTTGTGGAGATTGTTCCCATTCCCTCCATGGTTATGTCCTCCATGAGTGTGGTGAGTGTGTCCTCCCAAGAGCTCCAAAGTTGTACTTCCCCTGGCCATACTTCCGCTTGCAGTTATAAATATGCCGCCGCTTGCCTTCAGGGATGATGGCCTTGTCTACCAGCTCCTGGTAGTTGTTGAAGGTAGCCACCATCAGCTGCATTCCCAACTCATCATTGAGTTCTTCCAGGAATTTCTCCTGCTTTATGGCATTTGTGGCCACATTATCTGGGGCATAGTGACTGGCTGAACTCATCCACATACTGCCCCACAGTACGATTCCCCCTGGCGTAAGTTGCGGAACTCACGCTTATTCAAACTCGTCGCACCAGCTGAGACATGAGCGGTGTGGAAGGCTTGCTGAAACTGATCCCATGTGACTCTGGCAATGGGAAAGGTGTTGGTGTAGTTCTCCCATCAAGAGGTTGCCGGTCCCCCAAGCTGATGTGCGGCAAAGCGCACCTTTTTTGCATCCATGCATCTAGCAGTTACAAGCTCCCTTCTGATCTTGTAGAGCCAATCATCAGCAAAAATTGGCTCGGTGCTACTAGAGAACACCGGCGGATTCAACCTTAAGAAACGGGTCAGGTTATTAACAGGGGGTGGTGGCGGTAGATTGTTGTTGTTGTTGCCTTGGTTCTTAATGAGCATCTGCATCAAGCCATTCTGCTGCTGGATCAGCTGTCTGAGCTCTGGTGGGAAGTTAATCCAGTGTCATGTCTTGGAGGCATATGAAGTTTTGGAGTGGATGAGAAATTAGAATACAACAAGAGTCTAAAGAGAAAATAGCACTACCCATATGCATGCAACAATCATTACCACACCAATCATTAATTTATTCAACTCAATCATAGTTTAAACTCGGGATACAAGCCTTACGACAAATTGAAAACATCAGCCTAGTCGATCAATAAGAAAATAAAAATAACATGGCGGTCATGACTAAGTGTCCTCCTCTGATATTCTTGCCTCCTCTAGCGGTGCGTCTTCCATTGGTGCATCCTCCGGTGGTGCGTCTCCTCTTGGTGCGTCCTTCGGTGGAGCTCACCAAGGGTCCATCGTCACTATTCTGATAAAGGTCTTCTTCCAGGTCCATATTCTCTTCCATCATGGCAATATAAGTCTTTAGGTTCTGGATCCTCTCCAGAAGGTCCTTGACTTGCTCTTCATTCTCATCCTGGTCGTCGCATGCCTTATCCTCCAATTCCAGTTCATGGGACAACAGCTTCCTAAACATCTTCGAGCTTCTATGCATCTGAACCTCTAGAGTCCTGATGTGAGTCTCCGTGTCTTGGACATATGAGAGAATGGAGTTGTCATCCACGGTGCGCATGATCTCTCCATTTGCAGTTCTACGGGAGATCATGGCGAGCTCTGATCTGTCGAGCTCAACCATGTACTCCTCATGAAGGTGTCCAAGTGCATGATGAATAGCCATGTCCCTCCCGAGGATCCAAGTAGGGGAGGTAAACTGGAAATCAGTGGGCTCTGGGAAACATCCATGTGAATCACTCAATCAACCCTGTCTACGAAGCATAGCAAATTAACTACTACGTCCCGGGCATTGGTAACATGCGGAATTTGGGTTCATCCTACCACATGATACTACTCAAGAACATAACTCAAATTCCTACTTGCATGCATGGTGGGAGGATAAAGGAAATATGCCCTAGAGGCAATAATAAAGTTGTTATTTATATTTCATTATATCATGATAAATGTTTATTATTCATGCTAGAATTGTATTAACTAGAAACTTGATACATGTGTGAATACATAGACAAAACACAGTGTCCCTAGTAAGCCTCTACTAGACTAGCTCACTAATAAATGATGGTTATGTTTCGTAACCATAGACATGAGTTGTCATTTGATGAATGGGATCACATCATTAGAAGAATGATGTGATGGACAAGACCCATCCATTAGCTTAGCATAATGACCGTTAAGTTTTATTGCTACTGCTTTCTCGATGACTTATACATATTCCTTTGACTATGAGATTATGCAACTCCCGAATACCGGAGCAATACCTTGTGTGCTATCAAACATCATAATGTAACTGGGTGATTATAAAGATGCTCTACAGGTATCTCCGAAGGTGTTTGTTGGGTTGGGATAGATCGAGATTAGGATTTGTCACTCTGAGTATCGGAGAGGTATCTCTGGGCCCTCTCGGTAATGCACATCATGATAAGCCTTGCAAGAAATGTGACTAATGAGTTAGTTGTGGGATGATGCATTACGGAACGAGTAAAGATTCTTGCTGGTAACGAGATTGGACTAGGTATGAGGATACCAACGATCGAATCTTGGGCAAGTAACATACCGATGACAAAGGGAATGACGTATGTTGTCATTATGGTTTGACCGATATAGATCTTCATAGAATATGTAGGAACCAATATGAGCATCCAGGTTCCGCTATTGGTTATTGACCGGAGAGGTGTCTCGGTCATGTCTACATAGTTCTCGAACCCGTAGGGTCCGCACGCTTAACGTTCGATGACGATTTGTATTATCAGTTATGTGTTTTGGTCACCGAAGTTTGTTCGGAGTCCTGGATGAGATCATGGACATGACGAGGAGTCTCAAAATGGTCGAGAGGTAAATATTGATATATTGGATGATACTATTAGGACACCGGAAGTGTTTTGGAATTTATAGGGTACATATCGGAATACCTAGGGGGTTATCCAAACCCCAAGGGGGAAGCTATGGGCCATATGGGCCATAGGAGGGAGGCACACCAGCCCACATAGGGGTGGCAGGTCCCCCATAAGGGAGGAGTCTGAATTGGACTAGGGGAGGGGGCGGCGCCCTCTCTCTCTCTCTCTCCACTACAAAAAAAGACACATCCGTGACATTTTGGGCCGAACGAAAAAAAATTCTGTCATACATATGACACTTCTATGACGATAATTGTGACAAAACCCGGTATCATAATAGATGTGGTGGGCTCCTACTTCTATGACAAAAAATCATGACAGAAAATGGGCTTTTCGTCCTGGGCGGCCGGAGATGCAGCTGCATGACATTCTTTGGGCCGTCCATGACGGAAAATACCGTGCTAGAAGCGAGGGCGAGGAAAATTCCGAGGAGTTCCCGGTTACGGTGGGAGGTCGGGGGCCGAGCGATGTGCGTTTCTCTCGTACACGTACGCGCGTGTGTGCGAGGCGTTGGCTCTAACTGAACCCGAGCGAGGCGTTGGGCTCTAACTGAACCTGAGCGATTGCACTGCAGGCTACGCGTTACTGAACCCGAGCGATCGATCGATGGCTGTTAACTGAACCCGATCGAGCGATTCCTTCGCTACTGCTGCTAACTGAAGAAGATCGATGCTGCCTCTGGATGAACAGTGAGC
>NC_041380.1:388341508-388364018 GCF_002162155.2 Triticum dicoccoides
GGACCCCGTGGGGTTGCTTCTGGATGAACAGGACCCTGATTGATCGAGCCGGTTGGGGCTGGATGAACAGGACCCCGTGGAGGGCTGGATGAACAGGACCACCCCATGGAGGGCAGGATGAACAGTAGACGGTGGAGGGCAGGATGAACAGTAGCCCGTGGAGGGGTGGTTGAACAGGAGCCAATGGAGAGGGCTGGTTGAACAGTAGTCGGTGGAGTAGCGCGCGGTGGAGGCCGGATGAACAGGAGCCTGTGGATGAACAGTCGCAGGTGGAGGCTGGAGGAGGTCGACGGTGGATGAACAGTAGCTCGTGGAGGCTGGAGGGGGTCGACGGTGGAGATGAACAGTATCCCGTGGAGTCCCATTTTGCGGTACGCCACACCCCTCGCGATGAACAGGACCCCCGTCTCGACCGTAGCGCTCCAACACAAGTCCGTTTCGTCCGTTTTGCGGTATGCCACACCCCTCCCGATGAACATGACCCTCGTTCCGACCGTAGGAGGTCTGTTTCCTCCGTTTTGCAGTACGCCAGACCCCTCCCGATCAACAGGACCCCGTTCCGAACGTTGGAGGTTCGTTTCCTCCGTTGTGCGGTACGCCAGGCCTCGTTTCCATCGCCTGTTCCATCCAAGCCCTCCCGATGAACACGACCACGCATTCCGTTCCAACCCAGCCGGTTGGCTCCCACACGTTCCGTTGCCTCCCCATGAACACGACACATTCCGTTGCCTCCCCATGAACACGACGACGACGCTGTTTCTCCATTCCGACCCAGCCATGTACACGAGCCCTGGCCGTACGTATGTGCGAGTAGGCGTTCGAGACCCCGCCCGTATGTACACATACGTGGCTGTATTTTCTTTCTTGCACCCTGGCCGTTGTATGTACGTGTACATGCTATGTGCGCGCCTCTACTACGACACGTGCGCGCCTCTACTACGACACGTGCGTGCCTCTACTTCGACCAGTATGTACGTACACATTCGCGACCAGAATGACAACGCTACGTACGCTTCGACTATGTGGGTCCCGACTGTCAGGCACTTCCTTTCCTGCGAAGATGTAGCTGGTGGGTCCCAGTAGTCAGGGGGCGAATCATTTTTTTTGCCCGGACGCACTTCCTTGCATGCGAAGATGTAGCTGGTGGGTCCCAGCTGTCAGGGGGAAACGTTTTTTTTGCGAAATACAGTGGCCCGTCCGGTGGGTCCCACCTGTCAGGTGGAGGAATCATTATTTTCCGCGTAATAAGGAGGCACTTCCTTGCTGCGGCCGTGGACCCAGTTGTCAGCCTCTCCACGTACAGTCCACGTCCGATGGAAGTTGTTCCTTGACCACGTTGACCACGCCGCGCCGAGAGCACCAGGGCGGTGGACAACGACGAGGCCTAGGAAGGGGATGACATGGAGGCAGGGAAGACTCGGCAGTTGTTTCCCACGCGGAGGGGAGTACGACTGTACAAGGGTTTACTGGTTCGTCTGCCGTCGCCGGAGAATAACAGCAGGTGGGGGTGAGTAGAGGGATGGCTAGGCCAGTGATGGGAGTACGGTCGGGCAGTGAGGCCTGCGCGGCAGCACAGCCGGCTGCGAGGAGGAGGGAGCAGGTAGTCCCGCCGGCGCTTGTTTGAGCGGCTGGAGCAGGAAGAGAAGAGATTGAAGAAGCACGACGGCCTTTGGATGGACATCCTACAGTCAGTGCTTGTGCATCAACCTTTTTTTTAGGAAAGCCTCAAATCTGTGGAAAACAGCATACAACCCATCTGCCATTATTTCTTATAATTTACAGCCCATTTGCTAATTCTTAAGGTTTTTTTGGAGCCCATATTCTTTTTGTTAGCATTACAACCCATATTGTGGCAACGGTTAAAAAATTATATGAAATTTTGCATATTTCGGTGCGGTCCGAACTGTTTTTAATCCCGAAATTTCGACTCACATTCAAACTGATTTAAATATAAATGTATATCAATATAAAATCCAACAAATTCTCCATGCATAAAAATTAATGTAATTTAAAATCTTGAAATGAAAAAAATCATATTTGAAACTAATTGCCTGTTTGATGTGTTTTAAAAATGTACAGCCCATTTCTCATTACTAATGGGCCATTTTCTCGGCCAGCCGAATGAAAGCTCTCCTCGTCTTGAAAGATTTGCAGCCCAACAGGCCTGACAAAGCGACTTACTTGGCAAATCACAAAAAAAACTGGGTTGTGGCCGTGGACCCAGCTGTCAGCCTCTCCACGTACAGTACTCTTCTGATGGAAGTCGTTCTTTGACCACGTTAACCACGCCGCGTGGAGAGCACCACGGCGGTGGACGACGGCGAGGCCTAGGAAGGGGACGACGCGGCAGTGGAAGCCCGTGCGGAGAGGACTACAAGGGTTCAATGGTTCGGCTGCGGTGTGAGGCTGCTGTCGCCGCAGGGCCTAGCCAGCGGTGGGAATAGTAGGGGCGGTGAGGCCTCTGCGGAAGCACAGCCGGCCACGGGAGGCAGGAGCATGCGGCACGACCGGCGCTGCTTTGGGCGGCTGGAGCAAGAAGACCAGAGGTTGAAGAAGCACTACGGCCGTTGGATGGACATCGTACGGTCACTGGAGCTAGAATCGTTCATATTGACTAAGTTGACAAAGCCCTTCGTCCCCGTTAACTTAGTAGGCCCACAAGTCAGCCTCCCAGCAAGGTGGGTCCCAGCTAGCCAGGGGAGTATTCATTTTTTTGTGCGTAATAAGGAGGCACTTCTGGTGGGTCCAAGCTGACAGCGGGGGGAACGTTTTTTTCGTGAAATACGGTGGCCCGTCCGGTGGGTCCCAGCAGTCAGGGGGAAACGATTTTTTCGCAAAGTACTAGTGGCCCGTCCGGTGGGTCCCTGCTGTCAGGTGGAGGAATCATTATTTTTCGCGTAATAAGGAGGCACTTCCTTGCTGCCGCCGTGGACCCAGCTGTCAGCCTCTCCACGTATAGTCCACATTCGATGGAAGTCGTTCCTTCCATGTTGACCACGCCACGCCGAGAGCACCAGGGCGGTGGACGATGGCGAGGCCTAGGAAGGGGACGACGCGGAGCCGGTGAAGAAGCGGCAGTGGATGCCCACACAGAGAGGAGTATGAGGGTTCACTCGTTCGGCTACGGTGTGAGGCTGCCGTCGCCGCAGGGCCTGGCCAGCGGTGGGAATAGTAGGGGGCGGTGAGGCCTCCAGGGCAGCACAGCCGGCCATGGGAGGCAGGAGCAGGCGGCACGACCGGCACTCCTTTGGGCAGCTGGAGCAAGAAGACCATAGGTTGAAGAAGCACTATGGCCGTTGGATGGACATCGTACGGTCACTGCAGCTAGAATCGTTTATATTGACTAAGTTGACAAAGCCCTTGGTACGTCAACTTAGTAGGCCCACAGGTTAGCTTCCGAAACGATGCGCCCCAGATGTTAGGGGGGAATCATTTTTTGGGCGGGTGAAGCTAGAATATCCGAGATTGAAGAAGAAGCACGGCATCCGTTGGATGGACATCCAACGGCCACTGCTGCTAGAACCGTGTGTTGACTATAAGTTGACAAAGCCTTGCATACGCGTCAACTCTGTTTTTTAGGGGACGCGTCAACTTAGTAAGGCCAGAAGTGTGTGGCAGAGAACTTATAGCCCATTTGAGATTTGTAAGAATGTGTAGCCCATTTTTGAATTCTAATGGAATTTACTATAGCCCATTTACAGTTTGTTAAAAGTAAAGCCCATTTCAACCAACTGTTCAAAATAGAATTCAATAAAATTTCCCACATTTTGATGGGATCCGAAATATTTTTATCCCAAAATTTCTATTCAGATTAAATACAATTTCAATATAAATTTATATTACATAAAAACCCAACAAAACATTGTGCTTGCAACAACTAATGAAATTAAAATTTTCAATATCCAAAAATAATATTTTATAAAGTAATACGTGTTTGGTGCATTTTTTTATAGTTACTGCCCAGTTTTTATAATTACATCCCATTTATTATATCTTAAAGCTTATTTTCTTGTTAAGCCTAATGCATCCCTCCTAGGAAAGATTTGCAGCCCAGCGGGGCGGAGAATAACAACTTGACCTTGCCTGGGTATTCCTAAAAAAAGTATAGCTGGGATAGCCATTTTCATCTTGAAAAAATTTAATATCTGGCCTGGGCTAGATGGGCCACAGCCCGCCCAGTTAATACCTACAGCGATGTTTTTGTTGTTGTTCAAAGGAGAAAAATTAATATCTGGGCTAAACATCGAAAAACTCTGTAGTGCTCACACCTCAAAAACACAAATATTGTTCGAGCTGCTTTGTCCCAGCTGTCGGCCGCTTCTTGTGCAATTCTCTCGTTTATTCACTAGTACTACATAGGTTGACAATGGTGTGGGACCATGATGTCAGGAAACCAGGGGGAAGCAAAATAAATAACTCCAGCGAGCGCTTCCACCTCTGCCTCGTTGTCTCCCGTGGAAACCCCTTTCCTCCCTTTTTTTTGCTCGAGCAAGGACCAATGCATGCAGCAATTCCATGCGGTTATTAGGCAAGAAATAAAAGCGCTTTGCATGCTATGAAATACGATGGCCTGCATGGGTAGCTAATAAGGCATCCTCTTAACTGCTGTGATTAAATGTTGTGTTTAGAAGAGAGAAATATTCTTCTTTTCTGCTTGCACCTAGGTCGGGATGCACCTTCTAATACGACTTATTCACCTAGACGGAGGGAGTATAGTTTTATACACACACACACACACACACACACACATATATATATATATATATATATATATATATATATATATATATATATATATAATAAGGAGGCACTTGCGTACGTGAGGCTATGGACCTGGTGGGTCCCCATTTTTATCCTCTCCAAGTAAAGTCATCTCCTCGCCCGCGCGCGCTTTTCGCCGAAACAGCCAGCGCCGCCCGCCCTGCTTCCCGGTGCAGGCGATTGCTCCGCCTTCAAACGACACAAGTGCCGTCCGTCCATCCATCTGTCGCCCGCATTAATGATACGCGGTTGCCGAGGCAGCTACTCCGGCACCACGTCTGTCCCTCCGCTCGCCCACTATTGCTATATAAACTGCTGCGCCGGCCATAGCCGCAGTCATACGCATCCGTTCCCTTTCTCCCGTCCACACCACTACTGCCCACCATGGTTTTCTCGTGCTCCAGCACTCTTCGGGACGGACGGACGACGGACCACAAGGAGATGGCAACCATTGCTGCCGACTGGCTGGCCGGCAGGCAGCCGGAGGACGACGACGTCCCAATGGAGAACATGGTAGTCGACGTTCCGGCGCCAACCCCCTCCTCCACGCCATCCTCGCCGGTGCATTGCACCATGACCATCGGCGAGGCCCGTGCCCAATATATGGTCAGTGTGAGGCAGATGCGTCAGGAGCAGTTCCGGGATGCGCAGGTCGACGCCGCCTACAACCACCATCTCCTCCAGGAGCACCTGCAGGCGGAGGAGCAGATCGCCGCGGAGCGGGTGGAGCAGGAGGCGCTGCTCGACTCGTACCGCTCCGCCCGCAAGGGCCGCCTCGAGCGCTGGCGGGACCGCATGCGGGTGGCGGAGGCTACGGCCGCCTACAAAGAGGCAAGCAAAGAGGGCGATGAAGCGGGCGAGGTGCTGTTTGGCGAGACCGAGGACGAGGCAGAGGACAATGCCGGCTCGGACGAGTCCCCACTCCGCTGGCGTCAACGAGGCCCTGCTCTGCCAAGGCCCCGCGGGGCCAACAACGAGGCAGAGGACACCGCCGGCTCCACCGAGGCCCCGCCCGGCCAACAACGAGGCAGAGGACATCGCCGGTCAGCCGAGGCCCCACCCTGCCGGCAACGCAGGGAGGATTTCCACCGCTCCGCTGAGGCGCCGCCCGCCGGCAACGAGACAGAGGACATCGCCGGCTCCGCCGAGGCCCCGCCCCGCTGCCAACGAGGCCGCGCCACACAGAAAATGAGGAAGAGTAGAACACGGTAGGTCGCCGTCGCTCGGGTCCAAGTAAGGCCACCGCTACTACCCTCCTGTTGAAGCCAAGCTAGGCGGGTTGACCATTGACGGCCAGTTAGCTTCTTGGCGGCGACGTGGAGTCGGGGAGTTCTGCTGGAGAATAACGCTGCTTCTACTTAACTGCTGGTGCAGTTGGCTGACTGACACGTGGGCCCAATAGGCCACATGTTAGTTACGCAACTGCACCTGCAGTTAAGTCACTGAAGCTTCTGTTCGGCTCAGCGGGAGACAGGTTGGTAGCTTCGGTTAATTAATTATACCCCCAGCGCACCCCTTTTTAGTTGAAGAATGTATGAAATGTAATGAAATCTGGCATGTTTATATGAAATCCGATAGTGCATGAATGAATTTATTTTGATTAGTTCGAATTCCTGTATCACGGGCATTGGATGAACATGCAAAACAATATGTACTAGCATTATTCCCAGGGTGATCACCTCATTTGCAGCAGTTTCACATGTACTCCCTTCGGTCCTTTCTAGTCTGCATACAAGTTTTGTCTGCGGTCAAAGTATCTCTACTTTGACCAATCTTATACAAAAAAGTATGCACTTTCACAATGTGCGAAGTAAAAAGGAACAGAAGGAGTACAAAGAGTTTGAGCAGGTTTTTAGCATTTCTGTACATTGCAATCAAACACATAGGCCTGGCAATTCATAGAGAACATTCAAAACAATCGATGATTATGCATCTCAGCGACTCACATGTCAGAGGCAATATTTACTTCACAACTAAAGAATAAAAGAAAAAATTGATCGACGCTGCTGACAGCAAGGGCGTCCCATTCGAAAATATCAAACGCATGTCTTGCTAAAATCAATGAGCAAAATTTGACAAGGTTGTCCCATTCCAAAATATCAAATGCCTACGATTGTGGAATGGGCAGGGTTTGCCATGAGTTCGGACACTGACATGGCACCTCGTGCTAAATAAACCAGCTGTTCTTTTTGTGCAGTTCCACCAAAATCAACCAAATTCACGCGTAGCTTGTATGATTTCGCCCTTATATGTTGCAACGCCTTGAACTTATCGGCACCTCCTTTCTTGTGGTGGAAATGAATGATTCGATGTATTCATGAACATTTTGTGCAGTTCCTATTGAAATCAAGCTGAGCACCCCTGTTTGCACAAATACAAAAAAGTGATTAGTATAGAGCAAACTGTACTATGAATTGACAGTTTCAACAGGCACATACATGGTCCATGTAGAGCACACTTTTAGAAAAATGGAACTCACCAGAAAGAATCCTAGAACAACATTGTACTCGCGCATCACAACAAAAAAATGGAGATTTTTTCAGTCCTTCTGAGCTGAAGTTAGTTTGGTCTTGTGGGGAGTAATGTAACCATCCTTCAACTGCTCCTTCTGATGATAAGATAGACAGGGCTTCTTCATCCTGGCATAATAGGAACTAGTCACCTCACGTACTCCATATTCTTCTTCAGAGGAAGATGATCCTATTGTGCAAAGACAAGAGGACTACTAAATGCAAGGATCACTGTTTGCTCGAAAAAAGGAAAGGAAATATTTAAAACAACACAGATGAAGCACTTCTCAAGGACAATACCACTTTTTGATGACAGTATCTAAACAGTAGCACAACACCAATAGAGATGACAAAGCTCAATCATATGGATGAAATCAGTGGGCGAGTACCAACCTTTGTCAGGAGGCTTATGTGTAGAGCATACAGATGAAGCAATTCTTCGGAACCATCTGTTGCAATCTACGGTGGTGGCCATGCTTACTATATACTCCTCGATTAGTTTAATGTTTCCAACATCTTCTTGTGCAGTTCCACTAAAATATATGGTATCTTCAAAGAAGATCCCTGTTTGCACAAGTAGAGATAATTACATCTTACAATAAGAGTGGCATCAAATCAGTGGCAAAACAATTGCTCGTTCCAGCCATAGCAATAAATTAAGATGCAAAACTATATCATTACTTGTGACATCATAGTTCCAGTGCTTCATTACAGTACCGGGAGTTGATTTTTGTTTTTCTTCCCCTTGTTCTTCCCCTTCATCACTTGGTTCAATAACAAACAAGCTTCGCCTTCAATGTAAGATTTGGCATGTCAATTAGGGAGCACAAGTATAGTACTAAACTTAATTTTCTGATGGAAGTGGCAAAATACAGGCCAGCAGTTGTGAAATATCCTTATCTTACCTCAATGGATATTACGGTGCACATAAAGATTGGAAGTCTTGTCTCCATTTGTGCAGTTCACTAAAATCAAGCAACATTATCGTACAAGTAGCACAACATATGAATGCACACTGCAGAATCATGTGAAAGAAGGCTAGTATTGACCTCTCATGATGCAGAATTCAAACAACTCACAAGAAGAAGATCTGAACCAAATTCGCCTTAACGGATAGGAAGTAAGATCTCCTCTTGTGCAGTTCCACTAAGATCAAGCAATCAAGCAACGTTGTCGGTGTGACATTTTGGTTGAACTGCACAAAACACTCTTAAAACAAAAGTGTTTTGTGTAGTGCAACAAAAGGTCACAATGGCAACGAGGTGAAGCAGATAACCCTGTTTACACAGAGGTGCAAAGGAAACAATTAGTGGTCAATAATGGTGGATGACACAGAAGCCAACAAAAAGAAGCATCTACCTTATCTAAATGGGAAAGAAAGCAAGACATTAGCATTTCTCAAACGGTGGCATTGATTAATATTAACATAGAGATTATATTAACAATAAAATTCGTTAAACATGTAATTTGCTTTTAACTGTGGCATTGCATCAATTTTCCAGCGGCATTATTAGAGGGTGTTTGTTTACAGGGACATTTCGGTGTAGGGACTAAAAAACTCCGTGTCAGTCCCATCTAAACCAAAGAGGAGGGACTTTTAGGGACTAAAAGTGGGCATTTGGGACTAAAGAAAGAAGACCCCGAGGGAGTCTTTTTGGGACTTTTTCCAACAGTTGCCCCTGCCACGCATCGCACCTTGTCTCTATTAGTTCATTACTAGGGGTAACATGGTCTTTTAGCATGTCATTTAATAACCTCTAGTCCATGTTTAGTCCCTGGAACCCAACAGGTAGGGACTAGGGAGTTTTTAACCAAACAGGGCCTTAGATTAACAACAGCTAATGAGTTGCACGGGACAATGGACGCACTAGCACCATGTGCATCTACCGATGTACTGTGGTCATGCACAGTCTGTTGCAACAAAGAACAAGCAACCAAGGAGCATATTTGTGTTGGTCCCAGTTTTGTTATCTTTAGACGCCTTTCCCTATGTGAGCGCAGCAAATCTAGTCCTGCTCAAACTCTACAGCCTTGTCCCTTCCTTTCCTTTTTGAACTAGTACTTTCGCCCCTTCCTTTCCTCTTTGAACCACGTCCTAGATTTATGCGATACAACTTTCCCCACTACTTCCCCCCATTCCTTTCCTCTTTGAACCACGTCCTAGATTAATGCTATACAACTTTCTCCCTTCATTTCCTCTTTGAACCACGTCCTAGATTCATGCTATATACAACTTTTCCCACTACTTTCCCCCACTCCTTTCCTCTTTGAACCACGTCCTAGATTCATGGTATACATGCAGCTAGAGCAATGCATGTGGAGTAAGTAAATTATACCTTAAGGTTCTTGGGGCGTGGTTCGGTGGGCGATGGGACGGCGGCGAAGAAGAAGGGGTCGGAGGCCCTCCCATGTCGCCGCTGGGTGGAAAGTGAACAGCTGCGCCGGTAGTCCCTCGCTGACGGCAACAATGTTAAGCCTCCTTCCCTTCCCAGCGGATGGATCCTGCCGGCTCTTTGAGCAGCAGTGAGGGGAGAGAGAGGCCAATGAAGTCTTGTTTAGATCTGGAGAGGGCGAGAGAGTGTGAAGAGAGAAACTACAAGCGCCGAGGCTCCAGCGGGAGAGGGCGAGAGAGTGAGCGAACAGGCTAACCAGCTACACAACCCTCTCGTTATGTTCAACGAGAGGGAAATAACCTTTTATACATTCCTGCATTTGTGTGACAAGCATGCCGTGTTTTTGTGTGTGTCTGTGGGAGTCATTGGGATTTCAATCATAATCGTGTCATGTGGCTTTGGTGGTAAGACTATCCACGGTGGTGCAGAAATAATGCAGCCTTAGTCACCTTACCTCTCTCCACGTAGTATGTTGGGTCCCACCAGTCAGAGGGTGAAACAAACAAATTAATAAGAAAAATTAAAAGCGCTAGCGGTGTATCTTACCTCACACATCTCGCTACTTCTCGGGAACACTATCCAATTGATCCCTCTGTTCGCTCACGTGCTATTTTAAGTGAATCCTTATTATAACATGCACACAAATTTTGGGCACTTGTTTTCGACTTAAGTCAGTGTGCCACCGTATCTCGTATACTTACTACTCCCTCCGTCTAGGTGTAATAAGTCACGTTAGAAGGTGCAATGGGACCAAGGTGCGCGTGTGTGTGTGTGTGTGTGTGTGTTTAACACCATGTGTGTGTTAGAGAGAGTGACAGATCGACCTACTCCTACAGAGAGATGTTGTGTAATGTACGATTTTAGCCGCGAGAGTTGGTGCATCCTCTCGTTTTCGGGCGTGTTCGGTAGGGACATGCGGAGAGCTGCCACGCCCGCTCCTGACCAGCCTGGCCCACCCAAAGCCCCTCCATCGCCCGCGCGCGCTTCCTGCCCGAAATGGTCAGCGCCGCTCCAAAGAATCGGTGCCGCATTCATGCCCAGGCAGAGCGGACGCGACCTCTCACTGGCGTAAGAGTGATGGTTGCTTCGTCCATCCAACTTACTGCTGGGTCTATGTGATTTGACGTCTCATTGGTCTTTATTACTGAGGTGGTAGGACTGCTGGATGTCCCACGCTTTCAGTGAAAGGAGGTATACTACTACTACTAGATTATAATTTTCTCCATTCTTACAGCGGAGGCATGCAAGAGCAGTGAAAACACGCAGGCTCAGTGATTACATGGCCCACCTCACACTATCACCGTGCGACACCTAACTCTTTACATAGTACTCCCTCCGTTCCTAAATATTACTAGATGAGTCCCCGCGCGTTGGCGTGGAACAGCGGTATATCTCTCTGCGCAAAATTATCGATTTCATAGAACAAAAAAACTCTATAACCGCATGACCAATGTGGTAGCCAAACTAAATAAACTCCCATCATCATTTAGATCATCCCACGTAAGGAAAAAAGATCAGCCAACTCCTACTGCATAATGGTATTATATTTTTCTTTTTGACATGTTAATGGGACTTAAAAGCTCACTTACATGCATGCTACCGGTGCATGCTTGCATGCAGACATGTTGATGTGATTTAAAACCCACTCACACGCATCTGGCACGGTATTTCTGCATGCTTGCATGTGGCTTAGTGCGGAGCCTCTCAATGTCAAGATCAGACGGCTATTATGGACTGATTTACTTCATCTAACGGCTATATCAATTTTGATGACATGGCTCAAGGGGAGGATAGAGAATTCCTAGTAGTGGGGGCTAGCTATTACTAGTAGATATAAGTCTTTGTAGAGATTCCACTGCATACGGAACAAATGAATGAATCTACACTTAAAATGCATCTATATACATCCGCATGTGGTTCATGGTGAAATCTCTACAAAGACTTATATTTAGGAACGGAGGAAGTACTAGTATAGTACGTACTGTAATTTATCAGCGAGATAAATTTGTACAATGCTATGAAGCTTCCAGCTTCTGTTACATGTATCTTGCGTCCAAGGTTGCCCGTTGCAACATTTCATCAAATACAAAGGAGACTAACATGCATGCTATTGCATCTCAATGATTGACAGATCATAGCAAATATGTACTCCCTCCGTTCCAAAATAAGTTTCTCAACTTTGTGCAAACTTTAGTACAAAGTTGTACTACTACTAAAGTTGACACTTATTTTGGAACAGAGGCAGCTAAAGAAAAAAATGATCCATGCAGTCCCAAGCCCTTGAACCGTGAACCCTGACCAGGCTTCAATTTGCTGGAAACGTTCGAGCTTCCTAATAAATGAAGTTTGCAACCTTTTGACCATCGGATCATTTTGTACAGTTTCACCAAAATCGAGATGAGCATCCGTGTGGCAAAGAAATTGAACAAGCATGATTAGAATAAGATTACTGGGACTAGTTGAGGAGACATAAACTCATCACAAATACAGTATGTAGAAGCCAGTAGAGGTATGTGTGGGGCAAAGAAGTAGATAAATATCCACAGGGAGTGATGTGGGCAGCTGGAGCAGTGGTGCAAGCCGGCTGTAAAGGGAGTTGTACCTGAGGGACGTAGCTCAACCTTGAGGAGGGCGGCGGGAGGCGGCAACTACCCACGTCGCGGCAGTGAGCAAGGGATGAAGGCAACCCCACCAGCTTTGTGAGAGAGAACAGTGGGGACCCCTGATCGAGACGTGCCGGCAGTGGGTTTTCGCCGTCGGCGACGGCCACCGCATATACACTAAGCATCCACCCCTTCCCCAAGCGGACGTGATCTGCTGGGATGTTAGAGATGTGGCCACAGTCGTTTTGTGCGAGAGAGAGTGTGAAGAGAGCAACCCCAGCAAGCAACCGTGTAGGCTGGCCCGTCCTGACTATGTATATAGTGGAGCCGTTTCCTTTTCTCTCCATATGAACCTATCATATTGCGTACGTGCCAGTGAAGAAAAAAAACTTTATTTATAAATGACGCGGCACCTACTACTCGTTCTCCTATAACCTTGCGCTTGGCATCTCCAAAATATTGACCTTGCGATTGGCTCTTCGCCTCTTTGGGAAGTTGAGCAATAATGGTAGTGCAATATATATCGTTCTGGCTATATGAGAGCGAATGAATTGCTGCACGTCCACCACGTGGGCGATGGTCGAGGAGCAAGGGAGAGTGCTACATACGGAGCAAAATGAGTGAATCTACACTCTAAAATACGTCTATATACATCAGTGTTTGGAGTATGTACTAGTAGTTCATATTGAAATCTACTAAAGGAAATATATATTCCAAACAATATGATATAATCTCTATAACCAAGGTAGTAGGGACGAGGAGTAAACGGAGGGAGTAGTAAATTTTTCTCCTCGTCATGCGAGCCACCGCGCGCATGGGCGAGGGAGCGGGCGTAAGGCATAGTAAGCAAGCTTCACCTCATCCTACGAGCCACCGCGCCTGTGGGCGGGGGAGATGGCGTACTAAGTAAGCTTCTCCTCTTTCTGCGAGTTAACGGGACACATCAAAAGTACTCCAGTGTATAGAGCCTTGCCTCTAAGGTAGGCCCCACATGGTTTGCCCCTTTTTTTAACATAACACGTCAAGTCGCAATTTGTTTGTTCACCCGTGGTAGACGATCCTCCCTCCACCAAGTGGACAACCAATACATGTGCCAAATTATCACGTGGGCTGCCTTTTTCGTACAGAAATGAGCTCCACCGTGTACCCGCGCGGGTGTGGTCGGGAAAGAGACGGGAGTACGTGCGCCGTGCATGCACCTCTTCTCTTCATGCACGTCCCCCACCTACGTGGGTGTGTGTGAGAGATACAAACCGCGTTCATGAGTGTTTTTTGTTTTGGGGTGGGGGTGGGGTGGGGGTTGAATTCGTGAATTATTTGTGGGAATATGTGTTGATGACATCTCAAACAAATTTTTGCATGCAATGTGTGTGAAATGGAGGCCTATCCATATCATACATAGAGGGTCGGGCAATCCACGAGAAGAGAGGGAGGGGTCATAGCTATCGATAGAGTCGAAGAGAGGATCAAGTGGGTGGGTGCGAGATCGATGAAGAGAGCCATCGAAATTGTGTGTGTGTGTGTGTACAAGTCAAAGATATAGGGCGACTGGCCTACCAGTACGTTAGAGGGCACACGTCAAGTTTGTGTGTGGCAGGGAGACATGACTAGAGCGCTCGATGTATCGGTGTGTGTGGGGGGAGGGGGTGGTGGGAGGGGTAGGCAGAGGCCTAACTATAGAGGTAGAACGACTCGTATATGTGTTGAGAAGGAGAGACCCAGCTATGTCTTGAGGGAGATCGGTCGACATCCATACATAACTGAAGGACGGGAAATATGATGGGAGAGAGAGAGGAGAGAGAGAGGGAGGGAGAGGGAGGGAGAGGGGTAGAGTGTTGGATGGGTGATGGAGTTGCTTCTCGAAGATGGTGGGAGAGGCCTACTAGACAAACTGAGGGTGGAACTGCAATGTTATCAATAAGAGTGGGGATGTGTTTCTGTGTGTGCCTTGATACGTCTCCGTTGTATCGACTTTTCCAAACACTTTTGCCCTTGTTTTGGACTCTAACTTGTATGATTTGAATGGAACTAACCCGGACTGATGCTGTTTTCGGTATTTGTGAGGATGTGCCTGTTGTGGTTGCAAACGTTACTATTTTAACGGACTTTGTTATACTTGATATTCCCGAGGATGATATTATGTCTATTATTCTTGGAAGACCTTTTCTTAATACTGCAGGGGCTGTTATTGATTGCAACAAAGGCAATGTCACTTTTCATGTTAATGGTAATGAGCATACGGTACACTTTCCGAGGAAACAACCTCAAGTTCATAGTATCAACTCTATTGGAAAAATTCCATCGATTATATTTGGAGCTTTTGAATTTCCTCTTCCTACTGTCAAGAAGAAATATGATATACTTATTATTGGGGATGTGCATATCCCCGTTGAGGTAACCTAGCGTTATTCGAAATTTCTTCGGTTTCATGTTAATCGGAATGAGTTTGTTAACAAGACTTGATCAACCTTGTTACTGGATTCTTTTTGATGAGCATGAGATGGATGAAACTAGAAGCACAAACTTCTGTACCCTCTCTATACTTTCTATTAATTAGTAGAAATAAAGTAAAAATAGTACTTTTCTGTCTGTTTCCTGACTTATCCGTGCAATATAAAAATATCCTAAAAATAAAAGTCCTCAGAATGCCATGCCAATTTAATATGATTTTTTCAGGAATATTTGAGGATTTACTATGCAAAAATCACCGCGGGAGGAGCTGCCACCTGGCCACGAGGGTGGTGGGCGCCCCCCCAATAGGGCGCGCCCCCCTGCCTCGTGGGCCCATGGTGGCCCTCCTCCACTTATCCCCGCACCCATCTTCTTCCTCTATCTCACACAAACCCGAAAAACCAACTCAAGCACAAGTTCCAGCCACTTTTGCTGTGATTTTTGATCTCCTTGCTCAAAGCACCTCTCGCAAAACTGCTTGGGGAGATTGTTCCTTGGTATGTGACTCCTCCATTGGTCCAATTAGTTTTTGTTCTAGTGCTTTATTCATTGCAAATTTTTGCTGCTTAGGTGACCATGTTCTTGAACCTGCATGTCAAATTTATATGGTTCCAAGTAGTTCTAATGCTTGATATATGCTCTAGGCACTTGTAGGAGTAGTTGCTATCAGTTTTATTGAGTTTGGTTACTTTTATTTTGGAGTTACTAAGAATTTCATATTATTTCAGAAAAATAATGAGGAGATTTTTGAGGGGCTCATCGAGCCAAAGCTCGAAGGAAAAGCCACCGAAGCCTAAGTATAATTTTCCACGCACCGCGGAGATTCGGGCGTGTGAATGGCCTTCTGAAGATTTCTTGAGAGCAGCCGGTATCTATGAAGATTTTCATGAATTGGCTCACAATGCAGGCCTCACCGCTTTCCTCCACGACCAATGCGATCAGTATCTCTTACTCACAAATACTTTTGTGCAAAACTTTCATTTTCATTCTAGGAACTCACCACCTATGGTGGAGTTTCATTTATATGATGAGCATAAGGAGATGTCAATTTATGATTTCTGTCAGATTTGTTTAGTCCCTTTTGAGGGCAAGACAGAAGAACCACATCATGATGATGTGGCTGGGTTTATTGATACTATCACTATAGGAGAAACTAGGAAGGTTTCCGATGCATGAATTACTCGCATACATTTTCCTGTTTTACGTTACTTTGCATTATTTGCTAGTCGTTGTTTAATTGGACGCGGAAACTGTGGAAACCTTAGCATCCCTGATATAATTATTTTGCACCACGGTTTATACAGTGATAACACTTTTAGTATGGGCGGTATTATTGCTTTTAGTATGGGCGGTATTATTGCTAGACAGTTAAGTATGAACCATACTAAGGGTCCCATCTTTGGAGGCGTCTATTCCACACGCCTAGCTGCAAATTTTAACATACCTATTAGGCATGTTGAGAAAGAAGAAAAGGACCCTACCTCGTTACGTGGGCTGTCGTCCAAGCTTACAAGAATCCTGCACCAGCCCTGGAACAGGAACCACAAGATGAGCCTCCACGACAATATGTTTATTCTTGGGATCCAGAGATGACTGTCAGCCAGTGGCAGTCAAAGTCATCTTCTTCATCACAGTATGATCCCAACTATTCCTCCTCGTCACAGTACGACGCCAACAACTATTATTATGGATATCCGCCAGGCCAGCCATGGCCATAGACCAACTTAGGCCAAAAGCCTAAGCTTGGGGGAGTACGTATTTCTCACCAACATCAAATTCGTGTTCACACACACTCATTGCTAGATGTCGGTGCTCATACTTTTTCACTGTAATATCCATGCTAGTTTATTTTCTTTTTCTTGCTTTCTTCTTGTCTGCTTGTTAAACCTTAAGAAAAACCCAAAAAATAGTAGTAGTTTATTTTTCTGCTGTAGTAGTAATAATTAAAAAGAAAACCCAAAAATATTTCCCATTCTTCTTTTGCTTGTTGGGAGCTTTCCCGTGTAAATAGTTTTATTTCTTTTCTTTCTTTGGGGGTCAGTAGGAGAAGACCATAATTAAATTGTTGAAGTGGCTCTTTTATGCATTATGTTGATTTAACCCAGAGCCCATATTGCTTTGTCTTCTCCTGTTTATTTGAATGCTCGCAGATTCCAGCTTAGTCCAATGCACGTACACTCTTATTATTATTCACACCGTTCGGTCGTGCAAGTGAGAGGCAATTATGATGATATATGATGGACTGACTGAGATGAGAAAAGCTGGTATGAACTCAACCTCTTTTGTTTTTGTAAATATGATGAGTCCCTCGTTCTTGATTCAGCTTATTATGAATAAACATGTTTGCAATGACAATTAGAGATCATAGTTGCTTGTGCCATGCTTGATTAGCTATGAGTTATAATGGTTTACCTTGTGTGCCAACATGCTATTGAGATGGTTATGATGTGGTATGATGGGGTGGTATCCTTCTTTGAATGATTTAAGTGACTTGACTTGGCACATGTTCACGCATGTAGTTGAAACAAAATCAACATAGCCTTCACGATATTTATGTTCATGGTGGATTATATCCTACTCATGCTTGCATCCAATGTTTATTAATTTTAATGCATGGACATGGTTGTTGTCGCTCTCTAGTTGGTCGCTTCCCAGTCTTTTGCTAGCCTTCACCTGTACTAAGCGGGAATACTGCTTGTGCATCCAATCCCTTAAACCCCAAAGTTATTCCAGATGAGTCCACTATACCTTCCTATATGCGGTATCTACCTGCCGTTCCAAGTAAATTTGTATGTGCCAAACTCTAAACCTTCAAATAAACATTCTGTTTTGTATGCTTGAATAGCTCATGTATCAACCAAGGCTGTCCTTATCTTCCGTGTTAGGCGGGTTATTCTCAAGAGGAGTGGACTCCACTCCTCACTCACGAGAAAATGGCTGGTCACTGGGATGCCCAGTCCCATGCCTTATGCAAACCAAATCAACATTAATTGCAAACAAAACTCCCCCTGGGACCTGATGTATGTTGGAGGCACTCGTTGTTTCGAGCAAGCCATGGATTGATGTTTGTTGGTGGAGGGGGAGTATAAACTTTACCATTCTGTTTGGGAACCACCTATAATGTGTTTAGCATGGAAGATATCGCCATCTCTTAGTTGTTACGTTGATAATGAAAGTATATCGCTCAAAATACAATTTATCTCAATTTCAAAACCGAGCTCTGGCACCTCTACAAATCCCTGCTTCCCTCTGCGAAGGGCCTATCTATTTACTTTTATGTTGAGTCATCACCCTCTTATTAAAAAGCCTAGCTGGAGAGCATAGCTGTCATTTGCATTCGTCACTATTAAACTATGTTGGGTGTGACTATGATTGGATATCTTTTACCATGAATTACAATGTCTAGTCAGTCCTTGATCTTTAAAGGTGCTCTGCATTTATGTTTTGCGGTCTCAGAAAGGGCTAGCGAGATACCATCTTGTTATATCATATTATGATTGTTTTTGAGAAAGTGTTGTCATCCGAGATTTATTATTATGACTTGCTAGTTGATTATGCTATTGATATGAGTAATTATGAGACCTGAGAATTATTGCAAATGTGGTTAGTTATGATCTATGCTGAAAACTTGAATGTTGGCTTGACATAGTTACAACAACAAGAGCAAACAGAGTTTGTAAAAGTTTTTCTTTCTTTCTTTCAGTTTGTCAACTGAATTGCTTGAGGACAAGCAAGGGTTTAATCTTGGGAGAGTTCATATGTCTCCGTCGTATCTACTTCTCCAAACACTTTTGCCCTTGTTTTGGACTCTAACTTGTATGATCTGAATGGAACTAACCCGGACTAACGCTGTTTTCAGCAGAATTGCCATGGTGTTGTTTTATGTGCAGAAAACAAATATTCTCGGAATGACCTGAAACTCCACGGAACATCTTAGACAAAACAATAAAAAATCCTCGCCAAATATGAAGACCAGGGGGCCACACCCTTCTCACGAGGGTGGGGCCCCCCCTAGGGCGCGCCCCCTACCTCGTGGGCCCCTTGGAAACCCTCCAACTCCAACTCCAACTCTATATATTTGCTTTCAGAGAGAAAAAATGAGAGAGAAGAAATCATCGCGTTTTACGATACGGAGCCGCCGCCAAGCCCTAAAACCTCTCGGGAGGGCTGATCTGGAGTCCGTTCGGGGCTCCGGAGAGGGGGATTCATCGCTGTCGTCATCATCAACCATCCTCCATCACCAATTTCATGATGCTCACCGCCGTGTGTGAGTAATTCCATCGTAGGCTTGCTGGACGGTGATGGGTTGGATGAGATTTATCATGTAATCGAGTTAGTTTTGTTAGGGTTTGATCCCTAGTATCCATTATGTTCTGAGATTGATGTTGCTATGACTTTGCTATGCTTAATGCTTGTCACTAGGGCCCGAGTGCCATGATTTCAGATCTGAACCTATTATGTTTTCATGAATATATGTGAGTTCTTGATCCTATCTTGCAAGTCTATAGTCACCTACTATGTGTTATGATCCGGCAACCCCGAAGTGACAATAATCGGGACCACTCCCGGTGATGACCATAGTTTGAGGAGTTCATGTATTCACTATGTGCTAATGCTTTGTTCTTGTTCTCTATTAAAAGGAGGCCTTAATATCCCTAAGTTTCCAATAGGACCCCGCTGCCACGGGAGGGTAGGACAAAAGATGTCATGCAAGTTCTTTTCCATAAGCACGTATGACTATATACAGAATACATGCCTACATTACATTGATGAATTGGAGCTAGTTCTGTGTCACCCTATGTTATGACTGTTACATGATGAACCACATCCATCATAATTATCCATCACTGATCCAGTGCCTACGAGTTTTCCATATACTGGTTTACGCTTATTTACTTTTCCGCTGCTACTGTTACAATCACTATAAAATACCAAAAACATTACTTTTGTTGTCTTTACTTTTGTTGCCGCTACTACCACTATCATATTACTTTGCTACTAAACACTTTGCTGCAGGTACTAAGTTTTCAGGTGTGGTTAACTTAGCTGCTAATACTTCAGAATATTCTTTGGCTCCCCTTGTGTCGAATCAATAAATTTGGGTTGAATACTCTACCCTCGAAAGCTGTTGCGATCCCCTATACTTGTGGGTTATCATGCCTGTGCGTGATAGATCTACCGGGACGCATCCATGGATGATGAAGGGGAATCATGTGTTTGGTAAGCAAACCTAACTAGATCGGTAGATCAATTGTTGTTTGTCGGAGGAAGGGAGAGACACAACTAATGAGGTAGATCGATTGAAGTGCGGGTAAAAATGAGTTATAAGGACCTAGCTAGCTATATGTATAGTGAGAGATCGGTCGGTGTACGTCCATTTGTTAGAGGCAAATAAGGCCCGGCAAGACGGATAGATAGAGAGAATGGAGCTAGGAGGTGGTGCGAGAGGCCCAACTACTAGCTAGATAGGGGGACGAGTGTGCGGTTGTGAGAGCGATGAAAAGAGGGGCGAGAGTTTACACGTGTGTTTGACCGTATGAGAGACACAAGGCAAGGACACATAAAGGAGGAGATTGAGGGTGTGTTTGTATGTTGTAGGCATGCATCGCTGGGAAGGTTTATCAATCGGTGTGTGTCGGAAAGGAGTTGTGGAGACTCTGGGAGAACGACCTAAAGAAAAAAATGAATGTGCCCCGTGGATAGAATGCCGAGGGAGGGGGAGGGCGAGGAGGGCGTGTGCATGCACGAGAGAAAGTTAGTGGTAGCTACAAAGGTTAGAGGATTGTGTGGGTGTAAGAGACTAACAAAGATCATAATTTGATATGAAAGCGGATTCATATATTTGAATAGGAGATCATAGTGTTTTAAACATTGCATGCATGAATATAGCGGTGATACACATGATGTGCACATGTTATACCATAATGTGATAATGCATGGTGTTTGCAACTCACAGCTAAATGCCGAACAATCTAAACCATACTATACATCAAACAATCTCACATTTTATTTGAATTTGTGATAATGTGTGGCGTTTGCAGCTTACAACTAAATATCAAACAATCTAAACAATGCTATATATCGAACATTCTCACATTTTATTTGAATTTGTGGTAATGTGTGGTGTTTGCAACTCACATCTAAATACTTGTAGGTGTAGAGGGCGGGGCACCATACATAATGTGATAAACACATTATACATATGAGACATGGTTTAGATTATGAAGATCTAGTTAGAGCTAGAATGTAATGTGATTTGAAATCAAAATAAAGTGGATTCAAAAAATCTAGTTCGAGTTCATATAGTACACATAGTTCATATGTAACTCGAGACTAATCATGTGGTGTGATGTGAAGATAATACACAAACGATGGTTTAACTTGACAATAATGATGATTGTAGATCTTATTAAAACAGAGAAACGAATTCAAATGCTTTGACTTCACAACAATCATTACTGTAGATCTTATTCAAATGGAGAAACGAATTCAAATTTAGTTCATATTGAAGCGGTAGTATATACGTTTGGAATGCACTAAAACGTTCATTTGAGTAGTAGGTTGCATGCATTATACACATAGCGAAATATTTTAATTGAACATAACATGAATTCAAAGTTTTGAATGACATTTGTAGGGCGCATTGATTTGGTACAGTACACATTAGGCTTGTCCGGAAATTTCAACCCGCGCCTTGTTAGCCCGAAATATTTAAGATATATCTTTGTCTTGTTGTGCTCCGACAACTCCCTCCATCTCAACCGGCGCCTTGCTATTCCGAAATTACAACGCGCTAAAACTCCCACCTCCTGTGAAATCCCGACATGCGAAATGCCCGTGGTACCCCTGAATCGAAAGAACCGCCTCAAATCGGTGGGGGTACTTTTGTAACTTACCCCACATTTCGGACAAGCGCGTCTCTAGGCCATGGTTTTCCCACTACCATCCCATCCGCCCACCCATTCGTGTACCGAGGCCGCGAAAACCCCGCGACGAAACCCCACACCCTGCTCCGTCCGCCACCCAGCCGGAGCCTCTTCCCCGACGACGTCGTCCACAGCAACACCTCGACGTCCCTCATCCACCATACCGGATGAGGATCCATTGTCGATCTCATCGTCCTGCCGGTTCAGCCACCCCGTCCTCCACCTCCAAGGAGCTGCCCCGACATTCCCCTCGTCTTTCACGCCACCTCCATTCCCACACCACCGTCTTCACCTGCACCACCGGAAGAGCATCATCATCACCGTTTCCTCGGATGAAGCTGCGGCCTCATTGGCACCACCAAAGAGGTTGTACACTAATCGCCACATTTTCTTCTTGATTCGATCTCACTATGCTCCCGGCGCTCGGTCCCGAGCCGACACGGCGCGGCTTCATCCACGGCGGCGTCGTCGGACACTTCCTCCACGGCATCGCTCCCTCGGTGACGACGTCCACATCAGTAGGACCTGCTGCTGCTTTAGCTCTCGCTCGCGCTGCTGCTCTGCTCTTGCTCTCGGTCCCCTGCCTGCTCTGCTCTTGCTCTCGCTCTTGCTCGCGCTGCTGCTCTCGCTCTTGCTCTTGCTTGCAATGCTGCTCCGATTTAGCTACACTTCACTCCGATGCCGCTGGGGTGAAGGAAGAACCAGCCGCAGCGGGGAGGGGGGCTTGCCGGAGAGGTACCCCACTATCTATCTTAATGTTCAGGATGGGGGCGGTGGTCGCCGGCGGTGGCGAGGCATTGGCGGGGCGGTGGTCGCCGGCGGTGGCGAGGCATTGGCGGGGCGGTGGCGTGGGGATCGCCGAAGAA
>NC_041380.1:388364488-388387158 GCF_002162155.2 Triticum dicoccoides
CCGGCGGTGGGGAGTGTTTTCGGAGCGGGCGGGGCGGCGCACCGCTAGCCGCGAGCGGCGGGGGGCTGTTGTTTGGCCGGCTCAGGGGGGTGGAGGTTGAAGATGAACCACATGCCCTTGATTTCATATCCAACGGCTACAAAATCGACTGACCAGAGATGAAAAAGTCAGTCGACCGACGTGTAGCCTCACCTTGCTAGTGCGTTCAGTTTCGACAGCAAAATTCAGTTTCGACAGCAAAATTCAGTTTCGACAGTTAAGTTCAGTTTCGACAGTTAAATTCAGTTTTGAAAGTTAAGTTCAGAGATGAGCGGCTGATGTATTTTACATCTAGCACTTTGTGGTTATGTATTTTACGTCATGTATTGGAGATGTTATTAGAATTCCACTCAGGTTAACGTTGTTCATTGTCTCTCTTGTCCTGCTTCAGCCTCGGCGTCGTACAACTCACCGGAGCTGCTCCAATGATGAAACCCTCCATCACAGCGGAGCAGTACCTCGGGCTCCATCTCCAGACACCTAAGATCTTCTTCCCCTCCTCCGACAGCCAAGTCAGCCGGAGCATCCTCACCGGCCAACCCAATCACGCTGAGATCAACATGGCTTCGCCAAAGAGGTTGTACACTTGTTGCATCTCTTTTTTACTCTACATGTTATATATATTGTCCACTGAGCACACGGATTTGTTCCTTTAGTGTCTCCTTGAAAGAAAAAACGTAGTAATTTTAATTTTCACTTGTCCTCCTTTTCAAATTCCTATTCATGAAGCACAAGACTAAGAGATAGTAGCATAATAGCATTATAACCATACATTTTCTTGTGGTTTGACTTAATCTCACCATGCTTCTTTGCATCATGTGATCTTCCAATTGTTGTGAATCAAACACCCAGATTGGCAGAAATCCTGTGTTTTCAAATTCTTTGTTTTGCACGTGCATTCCTATCCTATTCCTGTCTATTTCCTATCCCTGCATTTTTGGAATCCTCCAATTCAAACGAGCCCTTACAGAATTACTTCTCTTACAGATAGTAGTCAAAGAAAACCTTGTGTGGTTTGTCTCGCTCCTGCTGCGCCGTCGTCCACCCCGGCTCAGCTGCTCCAACAACAGAAGGGTCCAGCACAGCAAGGATCCGGCCTCCAGACTGTCTTTCGCCGCCTCAGATCTTCTTCCCCGCCGCTAGCAGCCATGAAAACTGCACTACCATCATCAACCGAGCAGATGACCTCGAGGACTACACGGGTCCGCAAGAGAGGTCGCACTCTTTCGTGTCTGCTTACGTTATGCATCGCTTAATATTACATGCTACTTTATCGTCCTGTTCACCGATTAGACTCTAAGTCAGCTCCAAACTAATGTTCAAACTTGAGTTTTTAAATGGTTGTGGGGTACATATCGGGGCCGCTATCAATAGTATCTATCTACTATCTGGTTAATCTCCGGTGTCTACTATGAGTTTCATGTTGGGTGGGAAACAAACAGTAAAGAAGCCATTATATGTATTTTTTAACTGAAGCCATTATCTGCCTGCTATTATTGGTTTTGGGTCTATCCACAGGCTGCTACCATCACTCTAGATTTTTGCATGCACTCCTTACATAATATCACTATGTTTTATTCCTATGCATGACAATTATTGTAAACAATGGAACTAAACATGTAGAGCAAAAGAGACGAGCCTTGTGTGGCAATAAAATTTCATGCAGACGTCGCTCCATGGTAGGCGCAAGGGCAGTCCCCCTCCACGCATTTCGGATTGTAATCGAGAGGAAGATATCTGTTCTGAGGGGGATTCAGAAGGAGAAGACAACTCCTATTTACCCCCTGAGGTCTTCGCTCTAACTTGGCATGCTGATGTTGGTTATATCATGCATATGGTGTCTTGCATTGCTTACTTTATACATCAAATATGTCATCTGCTTAGTTTAGACATCCTTTGTGCGAATGCCATCTGTTTAGTTTATTCATCGTTTATGTGAATTATGCAATGCCATCTTGTTTAGTCAGGCATCATATATGTGAATTTTGCAATGCCATCCTGCTTAGCCAGTCTTCTTATATGTAAATTATATCAGGCCATCCTTTTTTTGTTACATGTTACATTTGTCAACAATGTTATTACATTCAACTGCTCTTCGTGTGCATCAGCCATTTGACATGGTGATGGCAAATTCCGAAGTGAAAACAAGGTCTTCAGAGCAGACTATGCTATCTGACGAAGCGCATATCTCGTTGGTTACGGATAGCTCCTCAGAGGAGGATTTAGAGACAGATGACCAGTCCTATTCCCCCCCCCCCGAGGTGTATGCTCTAACTTGGCAGGGTTATGTTGCTCATATCGTGCGTATGGTGTCTCGCATTGCTATGTCATTTGACTAGTTTAGACATGCTTTGTGTGAATGCCACCTGTTCAGTGTCTAATTACCATATATGTGAATTATGCATTGCCATCTTGTAGTAAGACATTATATATGTGAATTATACAATGCTATCTTGTTGCAAAGGCATTATATATGTGAATTATGCAATGCCATGCTGTTTAGCCAATCATCATGTTTGTGAATTATATCATGCTATCATTTTTTTGTATTACGTGTTCCATTTGGCGACAATATTTGTATATTCAACTACTCTTCCTGTGCATCAGTCATTTGAAGCGGTGATGGAAGTATCTGGAGTGAAAACAAGGTATTCAGAGCAGACAATGCTACCTGCTGAAGCAGACATCTTGCTGGTTACAGAGAGCTCCTCAGAGGAGGATTCAGAGACTGATGACCAGTCCTATTTTCCCCCTGAGGTCTATGCTCAAACTTGGCAGGGTTATATTACCCATGTCATGCATGTTGTCTTGCATTGCTTAGTTTTTACATCATATATGGATTGCCATCTGCTTACTTGCTTACTATATAAATCATATATTTGAATTATATCATGCCATCATATTTACATAGTACATACACATCATCTATCTGAATTATGGCATGACAACCCATTTAATAAAGACATCATATAGTTATATCACCTCATCCTGTTTAGTGTTTACAGTCATCATATTTTGAATTATGGCATTCTATCCGTGAATGTATGTGAATTATGGCATGCCAACCTATTTAATAAACACATTATATAGTTATGTCATGTCATCCTGTTTACATAGTATCATATTTTGAACTATGTCTTTCCATCTTTTTTAGTTAGCCATCATAATGTGAAATTGTGTCATGCTATCCTATTTACTTAGCCATCATATATGTGAAATTGTGCCATGCTATCCTGTTTGGTTAGACAACATAAATATGAATTATTTCATGCCCTCTTTTATTCCCCACTATCCATTGCACCTGTCTATCATACAATGTCTATACTTTCAACTAATTTTCTTGTTTATCAGCCATTTGAATTGGAGAGCGCGATGGCAGTATCTAAGGGAGTAACACACGGTCTTCAGAAAAGATAGTGCTACCAGTTGATGCAGATAGAACCATGGTTGTACTTTCCCAAGGACCAGATCCACCACACATAACCCGGACTCTCGCAGATTGTACCCCTACCCAGTTGGACAGAGAACCAGCTACACCGCTTCTAACCCCAACCCCGGCAGATAGTAACCTAGTTCCAGTTGACACAGCACCGTCTCAACCACAAAGCACCCAAACACGAGCAGTTAGTAAGGGAACTGCAGTGCCCAAAGCACGAGGACCACCACTCCGAATCCCAACTCAACGCTTAAAGGAGAAGAAGATTTGTTCTCAGGTCAGGTTCTGTAGCTATGGTTCATACTCCTTTGCTCTTGCATGACTGTATTTACTCATACCAACTATTTTCAAATTTGAAGGATGGAATTGAAACTCCAATGGCGCAACAGGTATGTTTCAAACCTGTTTCTTTAACTGGTTTGCTGTTGTAACCTGCTCTATGTTGATTTCAGTTGCAATTGAATAAACAATTATGTTCTCATGTCATGCACATTACAAGTGTTGTTATTGCTCTATAGTTACCCACACTTATATTCTGTCTATTCTGCTTTGTCTTGAACAAATATTATTTGAACTGTGTCTCTATCTTGATTTGGCAACAAAAACTAGAATGATATAGACCATAAAGTGACCATGGTACATAGATATATGTTTGTTTCATGTTGTTATCCTGTCCACTTTACTACGGAACTCATTTACCAAAATGAGTTTCATATACAACATGGTAAACATGTGATGTGTCTGCTTGTTTCTCTTATTGGAGAACAGTACCGTGTTATCCAATGGTAAAGGAAGTAATGCAGATAAGGTTCAAGATAGTGAGACATCCATGTTGGTCTCCAAGAAAGCTGATAAAAACTATCTTGACGATAGTGAGGGAACCCAAAAGTCATGTCTTGATGTAGTGTTCGAGTTACTGGCCACTACTGCTGGCACAAGCTCTTCGAACTCGCTGCCTGAATCAGTTCGTCTTCTTGAGTCTCAACTTCAAGTTCAAAGACATCGATCAGATGTGCTGCGACAGGAAGCTGAAGGACCGAGGAAGTCCCTGCAGAATTCAGATGCATATTTTCTGGTGCAACAGCAAGCGCTGGAGGATTTAAGCGCCAAACAAGAGAAAGCTAATAAGCTTGCTAAGCATCTTGCCAGCATTATGGGTACCCAGGATATTGTTTCTTGAGATCTTCTGAAGTGGTTTCAGTTCTGGATTTGTTTTGCTGCGACGTTTATTTGCGCTGGTCGCCAACTTTGACAACCAGTGTATATGATATGCTGCTTTGTTCCCTATATTTGCACTGGTGGCGAACTTTGATGCCCAGTGGATGTATTATGTGTAATAGCCGTGATAGCCTAGCGTTAGTTGCTTTCTTATTTATTTCCTTGTTGTCTTGTTTATTTGTTTGCTTGTAGTCATTGCAGTTCTTTTTCCGCGGTTAGCTAGTGGCTGCAATAACCTATTTTTTAAAACTAGGCCACAATAACCATGGGATAATATTTACTGTAGTGACACTGGGCCTCCTACTGGCCATAGAAACAATGGGCCTTCTACGGGCCGTAGAAACAATGGGCCTTCTGCGGGCCGTATTATCAATGGGCCTTATACGGGCCGTATAATCGATTGGCCAAACATGGGCCAAACAGACCGCATTATGGCCGTAAACGGGCTAGAGTTGGAATCGTCCGTTCATGGGCCGACCATAACGGGCCATCGTTAATAGGCCGTATTTGATGACGCTATGAAATCGGCCCAATGTATTAACGGACCACAAACGGGCCGACTGTAACCACTGGCTGAATTTGGCCCACAAGCAGAAAATGGCAGTAACGGGCCGTAAGTAAAAGAATGCTGGAAATGAGCCCAAGAATAAATGGGCTCTAAGAAGGCCGAAAGATAACATGGGCTGGAAACGGCCCAACGGAATAACGGGTCGTTAATGGGTATAAAGTGATACACTGTTCATTACGGGCCAGTTCACCACAGGCCGTTAATGGGTGTAAAGTGATACACTATTCATTACGGGCCAGTTTCACCATGGGCCATTAGTAGGCCAAGAGTTACATAGGGCCTCATATGGGCCGAAAGACGTCATGGGCCATACATGGGCCAGAAGTGAAAACGGGCTGGAATCATATTGGATGGCCCAGATGATCCTACTGGGCCTAATTCGGATAGGGCATAACGGGCCTTGGGTTAGCGGGATGTAAATGGGCTATATTCGAACAGGCCGTTAACAGGCTTTCCATGGGCCGGCCCGCCAGCTTTTGACCAAGTCAAACGGGCCGGCCTTTTCATAGGAATGGGCCTCTGTTGGGCCGTGCCACGTGTCGACGTATCATAGGCACCTTCCGTCCAATGAGTGGTTGGCATCTGTCCCAACGATGAGACGACATGTGTTTCCTCCAGCCAATGATGATTTTACACGTGGAAAATCCCGATTGGTCGGGGTTGTTAACGGGTTATCGGATCCAAAACCCGACCCGATAGCTTAACGACGTTCCGTTCCGGTGGATGCCACGTGTCGGTCACCCTTGACGAAAGCACTTCTGTGACGCGCGATTTATTGTCATGGAAGTGGACACTTCCGTGATGATAATTTTGGTAATGTCATGGAACACTTCTACGATAGCACAGGTATGACTATCTTGATTCTATCATAAATTTGTCATATTTGTACATGCATGACAAAAAAGCGACCTACTGTGACAAACACGTATCACCACGGAAGTGTATTTTTTTGTAGTGCTCTCTCTCTCTCTCTCTTTCCCCCTTTCCCCATCTGATAAAAGGAAGGGGGGCGGGGGGCGAATCCTACTAGGAGCCCAAGTAGGACTCCTCCTACTTGGGGCACGCCTAGGGCTGGCCTCCTCCCCTCTCCCTCCTTTATATACGGGGGTGGGGGTGCCTTTAACACACATCAATTGTTCCAAGCCATGTGCGGCACCCCCCTCCACAGTTTACACCTCTGGTCATATTCACGTAGTGCTTAGGCGAAACCCTGTGTGGATCACTTCACCATCACCTTCACCACACCGTCGTGCTGACGGAACTCTACCTCGACACTTTGCTAGATCAAGAGTTCGAGGGACGTCATTGAGCTGAACGTGTGCAGAACTCAGAGGTGCCATACGTTCGATGCTTGATCGATTGGATCGAGAAGACGTTCGACTACATCAACCCCTTAAGCTAACGCTTCCGCTTTCGGTCTACAAGGGTACGTTGACACACTCTCCCCCTCTCATTGCTAGGCATCTCCTAGATAGATCTTGCGTGAGCGTAGGATTTTTTTTTTGAAATTGCATGCTACGTTTCCCTTCAGTGGTATCCGAGCCAGGTTTATGCGTAGATGATATGCACGAGTAGAACACAAAGAGTTGTGGGCGATGATAGTCATACTGTTTACCACCAACATCTTATTTTGATTCGGCGTTATTGTTGGATGAAGTGGCCCGAACAAACCTTATATGACCATGTTCATCATACTGGTTCCACCGAAAGACATGCAAGTTGTTTTACATAAAGGTGGCTAGCCGATGTCTGTTTCTCCAACTTTAGTTGAATCAAATTTGACTATGGCTGGTCCTTGTTGAAGGTTAAAACAAAAAACTTGACGAAATATCGTTGTGGTTTTGATGCGTAGGTAAGAACGGTTCTTACTAGAAGCCGGTAGCAGCCACGTAAAACTTGCAACAACAAAGTAGAGGACGTCTAACTTGTTTTTGCAGGGCATGTTGTGATGTGATATGGTCAAGACATGATGTGATATACGTTATTGTATGAGAAGATCATGTTTTGTAAAAGTTATCGACAACTGGCTGGAGCCTAATGGTTGTTGATTTATTGTATGAAATGCAATCGCCATGTAATTGCTTTACTTTATCACTTTGCATTAGCGGTAGTTGTAGAAGCAATAGTTGGCGAGACATCACGTTATGATCGGGTGTGCTAAGCTCTACGTTCACATACAATGGGTGCAAGCCAGTTTTGCATGCGCAGAATACTCAGGTTAAACTTGACGAGCCTAGCATATGTAGATATGGCCTCGTAACACTGAGACCGAAAGGTCGAACGTGAATCATATAGTAGATATGATCAACATAGTGATGTTCACCATTGAAAACTACTCCATCTCACGTGATGATCGGACATGGTTTAGTTGATATGGATCATGTGATCATTTAGATGACTTGAGGGATGTCTATCTAAGTGGGAGTTCTTAAGTAATATGATTAATTGAACTTAATTTGTCATGAACTTAGTCCTGATAGTTTTTGCATATCTATGTTGTAGATCAATGGCCCGTGCTACCATTCCCTTGAATTTTAATGCGTTCCTAGAGAAAGCTAAGTTGAAACATGATGGTAGTAACTACACGGACTAGGTTCGTAACTTGAGGATCCTCATTGCTACACAAAAGAATTATGTCCTAGATGCACCGCTAGGTGAAAGGCCTGCTGCAGGAGCAGATGCTGATGTTGTGAACGTCTGGCAAGCTCGATCTGATGACTACTCAATAGTTTAGTGTGCCATGCTTTACGGCATAGAATCGGGACTTCAAAGACGTTTTGAACATCATGGACCATATGAGATGTTCCAGGAGTGGAAGTTAATATTTCAAGCAAATGCCCGAGTTGAGAGATATGAAGTCTCCAACAAGTTCTATAGCTGCAAGATGGAGGAGAACAGTTATGTCAGTGAACACATACTCAGAATGTCTAGGTACCATAACCACTTGACTCAGCTAGGAGTTAATCTTCCAGATTATAGTGTTATTGACAGGGTTCTTCAATCACTGCCACCGAGCTACAAAGGCTTCATGATGAAATATAATATGCAAGGGATCGATAAGACAATTCCTGAGCTCTTCGCTATGCTCGAAGCTGCGGAGGTAGAAATCAAGAAAGAGCATCAAGTGTTGATGGTTAACAAGACCACTAGTTTCAAGAAAAAGGGCAAGGGAAAGAAGGGGAATTTCAAGAAGAATGGCAAGCAAGTTGTCATTCCCGGGAAGAAGCCCAAGTCTGGACCCAAGCCTGAAACGGAGTGCTTCTACTTCAAAGGGACGGGTGATTGGAAGAGGAACAGCCCCAAGTATCTGGCGGATAAGAAGGTTGGCAAAGTGAACGAAGGTATATTTGATATACATGTTATTGATGTGTACCTTAATAATTCTCGTAGTAGTGCCTGGGTATTTGATACTGGTTCTGTTGCTCATATTTGCAACTCGAAACAGGGGCTACGGAATAAACGAATATTGGCTAAGGACGAGGTGACGATGCGTGTCGGTAATGGTTCCATGGTCGATGTGATCTCCGTCGGCACGCTACCTCTACATATACCTTCGGGATTAGTTTTAGACCTGAATAATTGTTATTCATGCCTGCGTTGAGCATGAACATTATATCTGGATCTTGTTTGATGCGAGGCGGTTATTCATTTAAACCATAGAATAATGGTTGTTCTATTTATATAAGTAATATATTTTATGGTCATGCACCCTTGAAGAGTGGTCTATTTTTGTTGAATCTCGAACATGGTGATACACATATTTGTCGGATTTCGGGTTTCGGCAAAACCCTTGAGGTTCGAACACTGGGGTGCGCACAAAGATCTCTCCCCCCTCGCTTGCACTCAACATGATCTCAAGGCCTAGCTCGACGAACCCAAAGAACAAGAGACACAAGATTTATACTGGTTCAGGCCACCGTTGTGGTGTAATACCCTACTCCAGTGTGGTGTGGTGGATTGCCCCTTGGGCTGAGGATGAACAGTTACAAGGGAAGAACAGCCTCCTGAGGAGAGGTGTTCTTGTGTTTGGAGAACTTGTCTGGTGGCCTTGGTGGAATGGATCCAGTCCAAGATGAGATGCCTCCCTATGGTGGTGGCTAGTCCTATTTATAGAGGCCCTGGTCCTCTTCCCAAATATTGAGCGGGAAGGGATCCCACAACAGCCAAATTCGAAGGGAGACAACTAGTACAAGTTATGCTGACAAAAGTAGTCTTTGCCTGCCAAAGGCTCTGGTGGTGACGCCGTCTTGGGCTCCACGGTGACCTCCATCCTATCATCCTGCTGGTCTTGGTCTTGTTGCACCGATATGGAAACCTTTGCCTGATGCCTCAGGACTCCTCGCCTGCGCTTGCCTCCTTAGCACAAAAGAGGAAACGAGGACACTACGCGCGCTGGCACCCGCCTAGTGCCTGCCTGGCTCCAGTCGTCATGGCTTGCGTCACAGAAACCTCGTGAGGTGTCCCTTGCCATGATCTCTCCACCCCTTGCGAGCCAGCCTGGTGAGGCCGCCCCTGAGGATGTCTTGCATCGTCCGCCTTGCCAGGCTTGACCCCTCGTGAGGGTCTTGAGTGTTTGCTGGTGAAGATGGGCCGTACAGGGCCGCTGGTGGAGCCACGCCACGGGCCGCAGGCAGGCAAGTCTGGGGACCCCCGTTCTCAGAACACCGACAGTAGCCCCCAGGCCCAAGGCGCACTCGGGCTTTGCTTCGAGGCGAAGCCAAGAGGCAAGTGCGGAGTGCTGCAGGCCCCAACAGCCTGCGGCCACGGTTGGCGCGTGGCGACTGATTGGACGTGGGCATCCCCGCTTCCCCATGCTGCCTCGACAACTGCCCGACTTGATGTGTCCTTGCTGCATGAAGAAAAAGATCATTATTACCTTAGATCGTGGAGGCCGGCGGTTGGCCTGCCCTTGGCTATAAATGGGAAGAGGGGTGCGGAGCCCCTGTCACCCATCTCTTCCTTTGCTTCTCCTGCTCCTTCTTCTTCCTTGCTTCACTGCCGGCAGCGACACCGATGGCGCCTGTGAAGAGGCTCTCGGCTGCAGAGAAGGGGAAGGCCTGTCAGGAGGGGCCTGGCTCCATCCTCGCAAGCATGCCATGATCCCCATCATGGCCCCTCGTGGTCGTGGTGGCGCCTCTTCGGGTGGTGGTCGTCGCCCAAGTCGTGGGAGCCCCGTCAATGAAGGGAGGCGCTATGGTCGTGCGACCGCCCAGGCCGCGCTTCCACTCGGCAGAAGTGCTGCCTGAGTTTGTCGTGTGGTCAGAGAACCCGGCCGGCACTTGGCTCCAGCTCCCACGCTTCTTTGTCGGTGAGCTGCCAGCCACTGGTCCAGGCGGTCTCTGGCTGCAGGCGGACGACTGCTGCAGCAAGGCTTCGTGGGTCGCGGTTGAGGTCTCCGCCGCGGGCAAAGCAGCCCTTGCCCGCGGCTGGAAGACGTTTGCCCGCGCGCGAGGCCTGGGCCGACGGTGCTCCCTCCACTTCAAGTACGACGGCAACACGACCCTCTACATGAGGGTGTTCGAGAAAGATGGCCGCCGCATCGGGAGTTGCCCTGAGGACAACAACGACGGTGAGGTGCTTGGCCTCGGCGATGACCGCGACGAGAGCGAAGGCGGGATCGCCCTCGGTGCCGGCCATGACTCATCCAGCTATGGCGACTCTTCTTCCGACGACACCTCCAGCAGCGGCGGCTACGATCAGCCACCACGCCGCCGCGCCCGCTTCGAAGGTGGTAGCAGGTTGTCTCGTCACCACGCTCCAGTGAAGCGCGAGGAGGGGTCAGGCTGAGCTCGGGAGAGCATAATGGGCCCATCCTCACGAACTACTGTTTTTGTTTCGTTCTTGTTTTCCTTCCTGCATTAAGAGGGAGACAAGTATGGGGACCCGCTGGGGCGTGCACCAACTATGATTTCCAAGTGGTTGTGCTATGTTTATCGCTCTTGTGTCGTGTTGCAGTGTCAATGTTTTATGTATGCGCGTAGGAATAACTTAGCTTGATGCGCCTGAAGTAGTTTCCGCCTCGCGAGGCGCGCGTTCCCCAGTACCTGGCGAGGCCTCCTATGCTCGAAAGGCGTCTGGGAACCGCAAGAATTTGTTAGGAAATTCTTATTCTTCCGAATCCTGGTCGCAGGCGCTGTCGGCCATGACTCAGTGCTTCGCACTGCGGTACCCGGGAGGCACAAACTGAGAGGGGTGCTCCAGCTTGCGAGCTCGAGCGAGGGTGCCTTGCGAAAGACAGGAAAACGAGAATGCTCAAGAGGGCACCTGTCCAGCCCCCTCGCGAGGCACGTGACGGAGAGTACGGGTCAAAAACGAGGAACCGAGAGCAGAAAGGAGGCATAAAGGCAATGGAACCAGGCCAGCAAGGAACACCAGAAAGGAAATTCTCACTAAAAAGGGGCAGGCCAACTGCGGAAAGCAAATGAAAAGCCGCGTCCGGCACCTAGTCTAGTCTTCTTGTCTTCTCACCAGCGCGGAGCTAAGTGCTACCACTAGGACATGGGAGGGAGCCCCGAGGCCCGAGGGCGGCACTCTTGAGACTCCGGGGCATGTACAACCCCCCTCATTATTACATGAGAGTGTCACGAGCGAAGATCTTCACAGGCACCGGGCCTTGCTTCATGGGTAGAACTTCCGGAGGTGCTGGATGTTCCAGGCGTTCTAGATGGGGATCCCGTCCTACATCTCCAGGCGCGCGGCACCAGGCCCGGAGACGTGGGCGACCCGAAACAGGCCCTCCCACATGGGTGAGAGCTTGTGCAGCCCTTCCCTGGAGAGCACCCGCCTTAGAACAAGATCACCCTCCTCGAGCGTCTTGGAGCGAACGCTGCGGCAGTGGTACTGCCGCAGCGCCTGCTGGTACCTCGCAGCTCGGAGCGAGGCTCCACGGGAGTGTTCCTCCCCCAGCACGAGGTCCATCCCCCGCATGGTGTCCTGCTGCATTTCATCAAATGCCAGGACCCACGCGGAGCGATGCCTGACCTCGTGTGGGAGAACCGCTTCTGCTCCGTAGACAAGGAAGAACGGGGTCTCGCCTGTGGGCCTGGTGGTGGTGGTGCGGATGGACCATAGCACGGACTGGAGCTCATCGTGCCAGCCCCTGCCGTAGGCCTCGAGCTTCTTCTTGAAGGAAGACAATCAATAAATAACTCATGCTCCGACTCACTACTAGGGAAAACCTTATACACAGAGGTATAGCAGTAGCGCTGGTCAAAACTAAGCGCTACTGTTACTTAGTAGTAGCGCTTGTCACAAAAGCACGCTACAACTATAGTTGTAGCAATAGCGTGTCTGCCCAGAAAAGTGCTACTACTATAATTTCCACACTGTTGCCAGTAGGCTAGGAATTCTAGTAGCGAGCCTGAGGGAAACACGCTATTGGTAAGTGCCTTGTAGCAGCGCCTTTCTATTGTAGAGTGCTACTGCTAAGAAAAAGAAAATGAGAGAAACATAAATAGAAAAGTAAATGAAAATGAAAGAAATAGAAAAAAGAAAAAAGAAAAAAAGAAAAAAGAAAAATAAAGAAATATAAAAATAGTGGAGAAAGGCATAGCAGTAGCGCTTGTTCTCACAAAGCGCTATAGCTACATTAGCAGTAGCGCGTTTTGTGTTCCCGCGCTATAGCTAAGTTCCTTAGGTAAAAGGAAAAGAAAAGGGAAAATAAATAGTTACTTCCTGTAGTAGTAGCGCGTTTTGGCCGAAAGTGCTACAGCTAACTTAGCAGTAGCGCGTTTTTCCTACCAGCGCTACTGCTAGTTTAACTTAACCACGCGCGGGCTCAAAATTTTGCTAAGTCCTTTCCCCCTCTCCCCCTATTCCCCCAACTCCCTCAACTCCTCTGTAGCCGCCATCGATTGCGCACACCCTCGACCTCACCGCCGCTTCCCGAGGCCCCCTCAACCTCGCCGCCGCCCGAGGCCGCCCTCGTCCTCACCGTCAACGCCCTCGACCTCACCGCCGCCGCCCGAGCCCACCCAGGACCGCCACCGCCCGAGCCCGAGCCCGCCCTCGCTGCCGACCGTAAGGCTCTCCCTCTCCTCCCCCTGCCCTCCTCGCCACCGACCGTAAGGCAATTCATATGTTGCTGCTTGATGATGTTCATATATATGAACCCTAGGTGTTCATATGAACCCTAGATTTGTTTAGGGCAGTAGGCATTTTTTTAGCATTTAGGAAAAAAGATGAGCAATTTTTTTAGGAAATTAGCTAGGGAAAATTTTGATGAAAATGTCTAAATAGTAATTCCATTTAGCTTTAAATTAATAGAGGGTATATAAATTATAGTAGCATTTAGCATTAAATTAATAGAGGCTATAAACAAAAAATAGTAGCATTTAGCTATAAAAAATTATTTGGACTACGGACCTGAATCTGGTCCAAATTTCATTCAAATGAAATTTGAATTATTTGGACTATGGACCTGAATATTTTTGAAGAAATTGGGTGTAGGTACTAAGGTCTTGCTGTGGAAATTTTGGTGAGGTCAGAAGGGTTAGAGAAAATGGAGTTCCTTTGCAATTTCTAATAAGGTCAAGTATTGTTGGAATATTTGCTCTAAGACAATTTGGATGAAAAGAAAATAATGTGTTTGTGTGGGAGGAATAGCTAGAACAGAATTTGGGTTCTGTCCTAGGCCGAGAAGTGTTTAGTGAGGTCATTTTGCAAATGTTTTTTATTTTTTAAAAGACCACTATTTTTCAAGGAAAAGAATTTAGGCAAGTTTTATTTAAAAGATAACACCTTCCTAGACTTTTAGCTTTAAACAAAAAACAAAAGCATTTAGGTAAAAATAAAAAGCAGTACTTATGGAATTTAGCTATAAACAAAAAACAGAATTGATGTTATATGATATATGGCATTGACGTTCATTTGCATATTCCATTATTGTTGATTATATCTTTTCATTGAAGTGGTTCGATTGTGCCCAAGTGGCCTTTTGTTGTTTGCGGGGAATGATTCCGAGTGGCCTATGTTTTGCCAGAATGTTGATTCATTTCCGTTCCGGCAAATTTCAGGTGCTCGATTTGTCCACTTTTTAGCAAAGGTCATGCCAAAAAAATTCGTGAATTTTGGCATGACTTGTGCTACAAACTAGGACATCTCGAGTGCCCGGGATTTGCCACACAAGGAAGGAATCAACATTCCCACAAAACATAGGCCTTTTATGTCATTATTCATTTTATTAGGTCTATAATTAATTGACTAGATTTAATCATAGGAAACATGGCTAGCAACGATGAAGGACGGGGTTCTGGTGATTGCGACAATGCCTACCTGGCGGCAGATGAATTTTTGAGCCTTCTCGACGATCAACAGTTGTTGTTGCTAGGCCCACCTGTCACAACCGAGATCGACATCAAGACCGGCGCCGAGACTGGCGTTGAGACCCAGACCGACACCGAGACTGGCGAAGCTGGTATAGAACCGAAACCGAAGAGACGTCAACATCCAAACCAGCTCAGCACTACTAGAGTGGTGGTCACGGAGGTGGATGACGGCAATTTTGAGCCAAAAGAGCCTGCGGAAGTGCAAGCATGCTATGACAACCAAATAGGATGCATCGTACGGAAAACCACCACCATCATTGATGAGAAACTAGGAAAGACAGAAAATATGAGGCCCTCCCTCCTAAAGAAGCTGCACCAGGTATTCTTGTTCCCTGGCTAGGATGAAAAGAAATATATTGACCCAAATAAAGACCCGACAATGAAGAAGATAAACAAACGCGCCATGAGCAAGTTTAGCGACGTGTTGGCCGCCTGGAAAGTAAGGGTGAAACATCGGATCATCGACAAAAAGGAACCCAACTCCGAGATTTTAAAGGATAATCCGACAATTACAGAAGAGTAGTTTGAAATATTCAAGGCGGCTTGCGATGCCGAAGATACCAAAGAAAAGTCAAAGTACATGAAGGGGCTTCAAGAGAGGAACATGGGGTGCCACCACCTTGGAAGCCGTGGTTATGCGGGAAAGAGATCCACATGGGCCAAGGAGGATGCGGAACACGAAAGTCTGGGCATCCCAGAACCCTAGGCAGAATTCACCGTCCGGCAGGAGCGTGACGTCCTCTGGGCCCGGTATTGTTGGGACCCAGTGAAGAAGGTTTTCGAGACGGACGCGGTCTTGACGGAATTCATGAGACTGCTGGTAATTTTAGTTTCTGATCAATTCGACTGCACGTTTAGTCAAATTTGTAAATGATCCTTGTTCCTTTTGCAGAGAGAGCAGCACAGGATTGCAGCCAAAAGCAACTTGTTGTCTGAGGCATAGGCGAGGCCCAAGTGGGACACCCCATTCAACCGGGTCTTGAACATATTGAAACGACTCCTGGTGGACACTCGGTCATCGTATGGACGCGTGCACAGCGTCGGAGACGGTGCCATGTGGAAGAAGTACTACCGTGAGACCACAGAGGAGAGAATGGATAGATGGAGGTTAAGTGAAGAAAACATTGACAAGAAGGTTGGGATTGCAGTTGAGAAGAAATCAGCTGAGACAGTCACAACAGCGGTAGTTGCCGCAAAACAGGCGATTGCAGATTCATATGGTGTCTTGGTTCCGGCCGTCGTCAGTTGGAGCAGGCAAAATCCAAATAAATATGCAGCGGACTTTCCCCTTGCCGACTTCTTCTAGAGCAACTCGACTAGCATTGCACCAGCACCTGCTCCTGCACCGGCTCCCACACCTGCTCATAGCAGCCCGTCCTCCATCTTGGACGTGCTCAGCGGTGCTTCGTCTTTGGCTGAGCTCGACGCCCTCACGGTACCTGTCATACTGGCCCTCTTAAATAATTGTATAATCTCCCATTTCTGTTGCCTTTCGGATGTCTCACGTCACAGACATGTCTTTGCAGGCCGACGAAAACCCGTGCACCATACTATACACTATCAGGGGCCAGAAGGTGGACGTGGGGAAGTCAACCATAGTGAAGCCGAAGGAACCATTGTTCCATAGCCGGCCGATCCCCCTGACGTCTTCAAGGTTTCCGTGGCCAGTGTCAAACTGGGCCATGAGAATTTGGCTCCTCCTGTACTAGGGCGAGATGATGACGAGACCCCGCGGCAGCTTGGCGATTGCAAGACTTGGGTCCTGTTGTGGCCAAAGAGTCTGCTTCGTTTGGAGGCGGCCGGGTAACCTACCACGACCACGCAGCCTTAGCAAGGTATGAACATCAACACCCCACCTACCCAATTAGCGTCGCCTATCGTGCCGGGTGATAGTGGACGGGGTGATGAAGAGGATCCATTAGACGCTGATGACGTCGCCGCCATCGAAGAAGCAATGCATGATGCCATCGACTAGGATGATGATGACACTCTACAGTATCTCAATACTGGCGCTGATGATGACGGAGGATTGATGGCTCGACAGTATGAGTACTCAGGGTTTGAGAATCATGAGTCGGTGCATGAATTGCCGGAGAATGAACGTATTATAGACGACCTTCCGGTAGTAGAGAAGCATAGGAAGAGACCGAGAAAAGGCAACAAAGTTGCTTCTATGATCCAGCCGCCTCAGCAGCCTTGGGTTCAAGACCGTATACCTATCCACGGTGCGGCAAAATGGCATATCCCCGGTGAACCAATCCTACCTAAGGCATCGGTAGAGGCCATATACGGTGATATAAGGAGACTTCATAACAATGTGTTGCAGAGAGAAAAGTGTCATCACCTCGGAAAAATCTAGGATACCCACTCTACGTGGTTAACGTGCCGCGGCAAAGGTCATACATCGACACATTCCCTGCGGAGAAGTTCTTCCCTTGATTCGATTACATCTTTGACATGTTTCACTTGAAGAAGCTGGATTTTATGTTTGTCCGCCTTTATGCCTTGTACATTAAACTACATCGTCGAGATTGAGCAGATAGCTTATATATGTGTTGCTGATCCGTACTTCATGCACGAGGGCTTCTTGGTAGTCTGTGCAGAGCACCATGAATACGCGAGGGACTACATCATCGATTTCATGGTCGCCAATAAGGACAAGGAGACAATTCTCGTACCTTATCATCCCATGTAAGTCATCCGTGTGGATATCCTTCCTTAGATTTCAATCATTCATTTGCATGATGGACGCTAATTAACTTGAGGTGTGTACTTATTTTGGGCAGTGGCGGGCGCATCGTCCTCATCATCCTTTACTCCTGATACTACCACGCTCTTTACTTGGACCCGTCGAAGAACATGAACAAAAAGGATTACACCCACATCAAGTCTGTTCTCGACAGTTCTATCATTTACTACGGCGTACGGGGTGGAGAGATCAAGACCAAGAAGGAAAGGAATGGCAGGCCCTCCTTCGGCCATAAGACTGACTTCTGCTGCATCCAGCAACTGAATGATACTCTTAGTGGTGGATTCTATGTCCTACACCACATGCTGGAGTACAAATGGGATCAACAGAACCTTCGCATGTCACCTAAATCCGGCGATGCCCATATTCTGCAATGGGCAAAGGACGTGGGAGATATCCCAGATCATCGACTTCGAGCTGAGTTCTATCACATCCAGCGTGAACTTGCCCAAATCATCATGAAGGAGGTCCTCGAAAAAACAGGGATGTTCTACGAGGAAGGGCAAATGTCGCGAGAAGACGTCCAACCACGCATAGCCGCTCATCGTATCGAACTGAAGCCTTTCACTAAGCTCAGGGACTATCTCCCTGACTTGGATGGATGGCGCGACATGTTGGAGTGATTGTTGATATATGACAATGTGTCTGTTTAGTCCATACTTTCTGAATGACGAAACTTTGAGTTATGCATGACGATACTTTATTGGTGATGTAATTAAACCGTCCTCCTCAACTTACGAAGATCACTCTAGTTAGGGCATTTTGGGTACAATGAACTTTGTTATTTATGCTTATGATATGCTGCTTCTATTTCTGCTAAGTCTGTCTCTTTCTGTTGCTCAACTATATATGTTGCATATCATTGACTCATGTGACGATGTAGGTGCATAGATCATCGATGATGAAGAAGTGATATACCAGGAGTATAAGACGAGTGGCCGGAATTTCAGGCCCAGGTGTACCAGTTTCCGGTTTCGGAGCGACAGCTAGTAGTTAGTTTAGGTTCACGCTAGTGCGAGAGAGGGATACGAACCGACGCCTCAAGAAGTACTACATTATGTATGATGAGACATGTCATGTAACTTGTATAGTTATATCGTGATTATGCATGATGTGACGACATGATTTGTGTTGGCTGATAAGATGAGACTATTATGTGTATGATATGATGAGCATATTGCATGTTTATGATATTATTAGAATACTGTATAAAACCTATACAAAAACATCGCAAATATGCAGCAAAAAAGACATGAGAAAATATAGTAGTACGCTCTTTAGCGCTGGACAAGAAAACGCTACTGCTAAAGCACTTAGCAGTAGCATTGGTATGGGACGCGCTGCTGCTAAGTAGGTATAGAAGTAGCGCATGTCAACATGCACTACTGCTAAACGTTAGCTGTAGCACCTTATCAGTAGCGCGGGTACCCGTGCTACTAATACACCAAATACCCGCGCTACTGCTAGGCTTTTCCCTAGTAGTGACTTCATCACACAACGGTTCACCATGCGTGTATGCTACGGTACTCACAAACTTTAACACAAGTATTTCTCAAATTCACAACTACTCACTAGCATGACTCTAATATCACCATCTTTATATCTCAAAACAATCATAAGGAATCAAACTTCTCATAATATTCAATGCACTTTTATATGAAAGTTTTTATTATATCCCTCTTGGATGCCTATCATATTAGGACTAAATTTATAACCAAAGCAAATTACCATGCTGTTTAAAGACTCTCAAAATAATATAAGTGAAGTGCGAGAGTTCAACAATTTCTATAAAATAAAACCACCGCCGTGCTCTGAAAAGATATAAGTGAAACACTAGAGCAAATTTTCCTAGCTCAAAAGATATAAGTGAAGCATGTAGAGTATTCTAATAAATCACGATTCATGGTGTCTCTCTTAAAAGGTGTGTATAGTAAGGATGATTGTGGCAAACTAAAAAGACAAGACTAAAATCATACAAGATGCTCCAAGCAGAACACATATCATGTGATGAATAAAAATATAACCTCAAGTAAAGTTACCGATAGACGAAGACGAAAGAGGGGATTCCTTCCGAGGTATCCCCAAGCTTAGGCTCTTGGTTGTCCTTGAATATTACTGTGGGGTGCCTTGGGCATCCCCAAGCTTAGGCTCTTGCCAGTCCTTATTCCATAGTCCATCAAATCCTTACCCAAAACTTGAAAACTTCACAACACAAAACTAACAGAAAATCTCGTAAGCTTCGTTAGTATAAGAAAATAAATCACCATTTTTGGTATTGTTGTGAATTCATTCTTTATTTATATTGGTCTAATATCTACTGTATTCAAACTTTTCCATGGTTCATACCCCCCGGTACTAGCCATAGATGCATCAAAATAAGCAAACAACACGCGAAAAACAGAATCTGTCAAAAACAGAACAGTCTGTAGTAATCTAGATATTTCGAATACTTCTGTAACTCCAAAAATCCTGAAACATTAGGATGACCTAAGAAATTTTCTTGTTAACCTTTTTCAAAAAGAATCAGTATTTTATCGTGCTTGTGCTAAAAATGAAAACTAATCTCCTGAGCGCAAAAGTTCCTATTTTTCAGCAAGATCAAATCAACTATCACCGTAAGCTATCCCAAAGGTCTTACTTGGCACAAACACTAATTAAAACATGAAAACCACATCTAACTAGAGGATAGATAAATTATTTAATGTAAAACAGGGCCTAAAAGCAAGAACACAAATAAAATTGGGTTGCCTCCCAACAAGCGCTATTGTTTAACGCCCTTAGCTAGGCATAAAACACGAATAGATCTAAGTATAATCATAATAATGGTAAGGTAAATCTCGAAAACTCATCTCATACTCCCATCATTCAACTGCATGTTTTCTTTGAGGTAATCAAAAGTAATCAAAAGCGCTAAATTTAATGGGATAAGAATCCCCAACATCGATCTTGGGAGGAATTGGTTCCTCCTTTGGCCCTTCATATTGTATGACCAACTCATCATTATAAGCATTCGTTTGGAAAAAATTCACGAGCTTGTGTCCAAGAGAGAAACCCAATCCATTTTTTGTATAGAAAAATTATCATTAACCTCAGAAATCTTATCAACTAAAACATCGGTAGGAACCCTCTTTCTTAAATTTTCGTTATAAGCAACATGATCGAAAGATCCTAAACGCATTATGTCCTCTTGATTAAAGAAAATTCCCTCTATGGGAGAATGACCACCATCTACTTTATAATGTGTGAAAATTTCACTAGCTTCTTTCATAATAAATCTAAAATCATGTGCTAGGAAAATAGTGGAGGCATGCTTAACATAAGAATGCTCAATATTAGAAAACTCTAGAAAAATCTTTTGAATGGAAGGATGCATATGAACAAATTATCTTTCAAGTTAAACTATGAGCAAGGATATAGCATCCACAATACTACTAGTTTTATAGATAATAGACCCACCATAGTGGGAAGTGCACCGGCACAAGTAAACAAATCTTGAATAACCCCTTTTCCAATAATATTACCGCTACCTATGCAAAAAAAATTGTGTGTAGAATAGTAGATTCTTCATGAGGATTAGCATCAAAGTTTCCCTCATCGTTATTACTACTTTTTTCGGCGATAACCTCTCCAGTTTTAGACATGGTGGCAACTGGCAAACGAGCAAATGGAGCAAGAGAAGAAGACGAACGGAAGAGGGGCGAAGAAAAGGAAAATATTTTCGAAAATTGTTTTAGAAGTGGGGCGAGAGGAAAACGAGAGGCGAATGGAAAATAATTTAATGCGAGGGATGAGAGTTTATGATGGGTACTCGGTATGTCTCGGCTTGGCATAGATCTCCCCGGCAACGGTGCCAGAAATTCTTCCAGCTAACCTCTTGAGCTTGCGTTGGTTTTTTCCTTGAAGAGGAAAGGGTGATGCAGCAAAGTAGAGTAAGTATTTCCCTCAGCTTTTTAGAACCAAGGTATCAATCCAGTGGGAGACAACACACAAGCCACCGAATACCTGCACAAACAAACACCAACTTGCACCCAACACGACAAAGGGATTGTCAATCCCTTCACGGTTATTTGCAAAGTGAGATTTGATATAGATGGATAAATGGTAAAGTAATATTTTTGGTATTTTTGGTTTATAGATCAGAAAGAAAGATTGCAAAGAACGTAAATCTCTACTCCTATAAAAATGTGAGTTCGTGATGATGGTGTGCCTTCCTTTGTGGCATCTGTACCGTCCGATTCAAAACCTAAGGCTGAGATCCAGAAGAGTTGTCCACGAGCCCCGACGTCAGACGGACTACTTGTTTCTACTTCTCTCGCGTAAGAAATAGAAGCTTCGAGTACCCTCCTAACAATCAGCGTCACTACAGGGTGGAAATCTCTCGGTCTCTCCCGACTATACAGTGAAAAAAGGCGAACAGAGAAGCGACGCGAGAGGGTGTTTTCTGGCGGGCCGCCGTCGGGCTCTGGGAGGTGGGGAAGACAGCGCACGGCTGCGTCGCGGTTGTAGATAATGGTGTTTTAGGATTTGATTCTGGCATTGGCGGGCAGGCGGGGCGACTTTGTAACACCCCGGATGTAACTTTCCCTATTTGTACTCCAACTCTTGCCGTTTCCGGTGTTAAGTTACATTTATTTCCTCGGGTTCGGATTTTGTCTCCGTGTGTTCTTATCGTTGTCTTGCATCTCATATCATGTCATCATGTGCATTGCATTTGCATACGTGTTCATCTCATGCATTCGAGCATTTTCCCCGTTGTCCGTTTTGCATTCCGGCGCTTCATTCTCCTCCGGTGGTCATTTCTAGCTTTCTTTCGTGTGTGGGGATTAAACATTTCCGGATTGGACCGAGACTTGCCAAGCGGCCTTGGTTTACTACCGGTAGACCGCCTGTCAAGTTCCGTACCATTTGGACTTCGTTTGATACTCCAACGGTTAACCGAGGGACCGAAAAGGCCTCGTGTGTGTTGCAGCCCAACACCCCTCCAATTTGGCCCAAAACCCACCAAACTCTGATCCATGTCCTAGAGCGTTCGATCACGATCGCGTGGCCAAAAACCGCACCTCATTTGGACTCTCCTAGCTCCCTCTATGCCTATTTAAAGACCCCTCCGTTTTCGTATCTCCCCTCTCCCTGAAACCCTAAAAATTCATCCCTCCGCCGTCGGACATGTCCGCCTCCTAGCAGACGAAATCGCCGCCGCCGCCCCGCGCCAATCGCGCGCCGACATGTGGCACTCGTCGCCTCCCACCGCCGCCGGCCCGCGGAGCCCGATCCGGGCCCCCGTGAGCCCACGTCGCCCGCCGCCTCCTTCCAGCCCCACGCCGTCCGACCCCG
>NC_041380.1:388387470-388396952 GCF_002162155.2 Triticum dicoccoides
GAGGGCCGGATCCGCCGCCACCGACCCCGGCCGCTGCCGTTTGCTTCGTCTCCAGCGAGTCCGCCGCCGCCTCGGTTCGTGCGCCGCAAGGAACCCTAGATCTAGCGGTTGACTTTTTCCCCTCTCCTCCTAGTTTTTATGCGTACTTTGACCGGCCGTATCTCCGCATCCGTAGCTCCGTTTTTGACATATAGTATATCAAAATGTTCGCCTCGATGAGCACATCATTTCGTTCCATTGCTTCATTTTCATTTGAGCTCATCTTGATGCCCGAAATGCTGTTAGAAGGAGGCTTCGTGAGTTAATTGTCAGATCTGCTAGTTCATGTTAGACTTTTGTCATTTTTGCCATGATTGTTGTGTGCATGATATGCCTGTGAGTCCTACATATGTTTTGTTAAGGATTTTGTTATCTTTCCAGAGGTGCAACCCATGCATTTTTGTGATGTGTGTGGTGACTTGTGCAAGCTTGCAAAGTGAGGCACCCGGTAATTCTGTTTTCAGGGACTTAGTAGTTTTCACCAAGTCTGGATTATTTAGTTCATGATGCCATATGTTCTTGCTATTTCCTAGTAATCCGTGCCTCTTTTGAGGATGATCAGTAAACGAGTTTTGTTAATCTTGTTATGCTCTATCCATCCATGCCTTTGTTTGTAATTATGGAGCACCCTAGCTTGAGTCAATCGAGCTCTACTTTTGCTTCGTTGTGAATCTGGGCAGATCGTCAACTTGTTTGCGATTTTGCCGATGTTATTGTAGTTGATCTGTGCATGCTATGCCATTGTTCTTGCCATGTCTAGCTTGTATTTTGTGCCTTCTTTATGGGTGAATGCTTGTCTTGCCATGACTTGCACCGTGGTGAGTGCATCGAGCTTGTAAACATGCCTTCGTGAGTTATGTTTCAGCATGTCCCAGTTTTCACTATGTCCGAAAACTGATTATGTTTTTTTCTATGTTCGTGTGCTTGTTAGTATTTTTTGTGATCCCTTTTGGCTCAAGTCACTAAGGGACTTTTGTTAAGCTTGTTGAGTAGCTCCATGCCATGTCTTTCTTTGTCATGTTCAGGTCCTTTAGCATGTTGTTTTGCTGCTCCGAAGAGGGCTTTAAGATCTGAAATTCCAGACAAGTGTTAATTTCACTAAGTCTGAGAACTGTTTGTCATTTGCATTTTTGACATGCTTGTTTGAACCTATTAATGGATGAATTGGCCGTGGCTCAGTGCTAGTCTTTTGTTAAGCATCTTGTGTGCATCTCTGCCATGTATTTTGTTGTCATGTTTGGGTGCTGTAGCATGTTCATCTCATTGCATTTAGATGCCTACTTGCTGTAAATCGCAGACTGGTGTCATTTTTGAATCGCTTGCCATTTCCAAACCGTAACTCCGATTCCGGCGTTCTTTATATCGTTTTCAAGCGATTTCATCTCATCTTTCCAGTGGCACCCTTGGAATTCCAAGTTGAGGCCAGGTTCATGCATTTCCTGTCATATCTTGCATTTGGCATCCCGCATCGCATCCCGCATAGCATATCATCATTTCATCATATTGCTTGGTCTTGTACGTGGTTGATTGTATCCTTGTTGCTTGTTTGTCTTGTTTGGGTAGAGCCGGGAGACGAGTTAGCTAACAAGGAGCCCGTTGAGTTTGCTCTTGAGGATCCAGTCAACTCTGACAACTGTGCAGGCAAGATGATCATACCCTCGAAATCAATACTATCTTTGCTATGCTAGTTTGCTCGCTCTTTTGCTATGCCATTTCTACGATGCCTACCATTTGCTTGAAAGCCTCCCAAATTGCCATGTCAAACCTCTAACCCACCTTGTCCTAGCAAACCGTTGATTGGCTATGTTACCGCTTTGCTCAGCCCCCTCTTATAGCGTTGCTAGTTGCAGGTGAAGATTGGAGGCTGTTCCTTGTTGGAACATTTATTTACTTGTTGGGATATCATTATATTGCTATGTTATCTTAATGCATCTATATACTTGGTAAAGGGTGGAAGGCTCGGCCTCTCGCCTAGTGTTTTGTTCCACTCTTGCCGCCCTAGTTTCTGTCATATCGGTGTTATGTTCCCGGATTGTTGCGTTCCTTACGCGGTTGGGTTATAATGGGAACCCCTTGATATTTCGCCTTGATTAAAGCTTTTCCACCAATGCCCAACATTGGTTTTTACCATTTGCCACCTAGCCTTTTCTTTCCCTTGGGTTCTGCAGACTCAAGGGTCATCTTATTTTAACCCCCCCCCCGGGCCAGTGCTCCTCTGAGTGTTGGTCCAAACTAGAGCCCCTTGCAGCGCCACCTCGGGGAAACTCGAGGGCTGGTTTTAGTTGTACGGATTGCTTATCTGAGTGTGCCCTGAGAAAGAGATATGTGCAGCTCCTATCGGGATTTGTCGGCACATTCGGGCGGTGTTGCTGGTCTTGTTTTAACCTGTCGAAGTGTCTTGAGTTACCGAGATACCGAGTCTGATCGGAACATCTTGGGAGGAGGTCTATTCCTTCGTTGACCGTGAGAGCTTATCATGGGCTAAGTTGGGACTCCCCTGCAGAGATTGAACTTTCGAAAGCCGTGCCCGTGGTTATGGGCAGATGGGAATTTGTTAATGTCCGGTTGTAGATAACTTGAACCTTAATTAATTAAAAAGAATCAACTGAGTGTGTTGCCGTGATGGCCTCTTCTCGGCGGAGTCCGGGGAGTGGACACGGTATTGGAGTAATGTTTGCGCAGGTTGTTCTCTAGTTTCTCGCTCGCGCTTTGCCTCCTCTTCTCGCTCTCCTTTGTGAATAAGTTAGCCACCATACTTGCTAGTCGCTTGCTACAGCTCCACTCATATAATACCTTGCCATACCTATAAGTTAAATAGTCTTGATCGCGAGGGTGTGAGATTGCTGAGTCCCTGTGGCTCACATATACTATAACTCCAGATGCAGGTCCAGGTGTTTCCGCTCTAGGTGACGAGTTCGAACTCAAGTGGGAGTTCGATGAGGACTCTCAGCGTTACTATGTCTCTTTTCCTGATGATCAGTAGTGGTGCCTAGTTGGGGTTTGATCGGGACCGTGTCGCTTGTTGGGTTATTTTCTATTTTGGCGCCGTAGTCGGGCCATGAGTGTTTGGATGATGTATGTTATTTATGTACTCTGATGTGACATGGCGAGTGTAAGCCGACTATGTTATCTCCCCTTTTATTATATTACATGGGATGTTTGTGAAGATTGCCTAACTTGTGACATATGCCTTCAATGTGATTATGTCTCTAAGTCGTGCCTCGACACGTGGGAGCTATAGTCGCATCGAGGGCATTACAAGTTGGTAATCAGAGCCTTCCCCGACCTTAGGAGCCCCATTGCTTGATCGTTTTTTAGCGGCCGAGTTGTGTCTAGAAAAATGTTTTGAGTCAATTAGGAATTATATATCGGAGAGCTTAGGAATTCTTTTTACTTCCCAGTCTCCTCATCGCTCTAGTAAGGCATCCTGACGTAGAGTTTTGACTCTTCTCTTCTCAAATTTCACTAAAAAAAATTTAGGATCGCGCGAGTATCTTGGAATCGTTCCGATGGCTTATGATGAGAACATTGTCTTGGTGCCTCCTGTCAGGGATTTAGTGGAAGTGTCCCGGGGAGTTGAGCTCTGAGGTGTTGTCATCATAATTTTATCGTTGCAATTCTGGAATACTTGAGATATTTTCACCGACATCGAAAATCTCTTTTATGCAGTTCGTTGGTGAGATAACCTCGACGCCACCCAGTACTGGGGCGGGAGTTCGGGAGTATCGCCATAACTTGTATAACGGATGCTTTTCGAAGGTTGAGGTAGATGGTTTCCGAAGGTTTCTTGGTTATGTGTTGAAGGATGGATACAGCTGGATGTAGGATTTGCTAGTTTGGGTGAGATATTATGCTTCCCCTGTATCCCCAACACCTGATTGCATAACCGGAAAGGTTCGGCAGTTTCATATGTGGGAATTCTAGTAGCTCTAGTTCTTCTTCCACGAATATTGGTTTGAGATTGGGATTTCTTATCGATTATTCGTTCTTGATCCGTACCTTGTTGGTTTATTTCTCTACCTTAATTCTACGTGGCTTCTCAATTTATGGATATGTGACCATTTCAAGAGGAATGCATTCGTTCATTTTGTTCGGATGTGAAGACTATATGTTGCACTTTTCATTCCGTTGGATTCAGCTTCAATATTTATCTGTCAATGTGCTAATGGTGGTCAACCTCTTCAGGATGGCTCCTCCAACGCGCACGACTCCGAATCCTGATCCGCCACCGCCTCCACCTCCTCCAGAGGCATGGCAAGCTGTGATGGCCGCAACCAATGCAAACACACAGCTGATCATGCAAATTCTTCAAGAGCGCAATCAAGGCAGTCAAGGGAATCAAGGCAGCAATCAGAGTCACTTTGCTACACTCAACCAGTTCCTTGCTAACGGGCCAAAGACTTTCAGCAATTGTGTTGAGGCAACCGATGCTGACGATTGGCTTGTGGATCTGTGCAAGCATTTCGAGTGCAGTAACGTCAGGCCTGAGGACTTTGTTAAGTTCGCTTCCTTCCAACTCAAAGATCAAGCTGCAGAATGGTTCCAGCAGTACAAGGATTCTAGAGGTGGACGTGTTATCACTTGGGATGATTTCCGTCGAGATTTCCGAGCTCATCATATTCCCCAGAGCATGGTTGAAAGCAAGCGTGAGGAATTCCACAATCTGAAGCAAGGCTCTTTGTCTGTCTATGACTACAACAAGTTGTTCCAGAAGCTTGCCCGCTTTGCCAAGAAGGACGTGCCTGATGAGAAGAGCATGATATATCAGTTTAGGGGTGGTCTCAGAGAAGATATTCAGCTCGCTCTTGTTCTCTTTGAGCCCTTGAGGTACGATGAGTTCTACAACATGGCACTGAAGCAAGAGGCTGCTCAGTTGAGGTGTGATGCTTCCAAGAAGCGAGTCAGAGATGTTACTCCTTCTTCCTCTACTCAAGTGGCCAAGCAGCAGAAGTTTTGGCTTCCTCCTCCTCCGTTCCGTCAGCCGTATCAGCAGAAGAGCAAAGGTGGCAGTGGTTCTTCCCACCCACCCAACCCTGGCTTTCAGAACAAGACTTCGTCTCAACCTCCAAGATCGAGTGCTCCGTATCACTGTCCGCTTTCAGAGGTCACGTGCAACAAGTGCCAACAGAAGGGTCACTATGCCAACAAGTGTCTCAACCAGAGGTGTCTTCCTCCTCCTCCTCCCGTCAGATCGGCAAGTACAGCTGTGGTCAAGCATAACCCCAAGCATGCCAAGGTCAATTTGATGAATGCAGCTCAGGCAGAGGACTCGTCAGATGTGATCATGGGTAACCATCCTGTTAATGATATTCCTGCAAAAGTTCTTTTTGACATTGGTGCATCGCATTGTTTCATCTTGAGACCTTTTGCATCTAAGCATGATTTTGTTACTCAAGTGTTGCCGAAGCCGTTGGCTATCATCTCTCCGGCCCGTCAAATGACATCTCGAGTATGCGTTTCGGATGTTACTATCACTTTGGGTGACTATAAGTTCTTGTCCTCTCCAAATGTTCTTGGTGACTCGGATATTGATCTTATTCTCGGAATGGATTGGCTTTCTAAGCACAAGGCTCAGCTTGATTGTGCAGCCAGGCAGATTCAATTGACTCATTCGTCTGAGGATGTAATTGTCTTTGCCGCTCGGGATGATTCTATCCGTCTGTTTTCTCTCAATGAGAAGGGTGAATTGGATGCCATCTCTCAAATTCCTGTCGTTTGCGAATATCAAGACGTCTTTCCAGAAGAGCTCCCAGGAATGCCTCCGCACCGGCTAGTTGAATCCGTTATTGATCTTGAGCCTGGCACGGAACCGGTGTGCAAACGTCCTTACAAGCTCGGACCTGAAGAGTTGAAAGAGCTGAAGAAGCAACTCGATATGCAAGAGAAAATGGGTCTCATCCGGCCTAGTTCTTCTCCGTGGGGTTGTGGTGTTCTTTTTGTGAAGAAGAAGGATGGAACGGACCGACTTTGTGTTGATTACCATCCAGTGAACAAGAAGACCATCAAGAACAAATACCCACTTCCCAACATCAATGAGCTGTTCGAACAACTCAAAGGTGCTCAAGTATTCTCCAAGCTTGATCTCCGTATGGGTTACCACCAGATTCGAATTCGTGAAGAAGATATTCCCAAGACAGCATTCAGAACAAGCTTGGGTTCATACGAATATACCGTCATGTCTTTTGGCCTCGCCAATGCTCCTCCGACGTTCTCTCGCATGATGAACTTCATCTTCAACGCCTACACCAATGACTTCGTTTTGGTCTATCTCGACGACATTCTGGTTTTCTCCAAGAACAAGGAAGATCATGCCAAGCACTTGCGTTTGGTTCTTGATAAGCTCAGGGAACATCAGTTCTACGCCAAGTTCTCCAAGTGTGAATTTTGGCTCGATGAGGTTCTTTATCTTGGTCATATCGTCTCTGCCAAGGGCATTGCCGTGAATCCTGAGAAGGTGTCTGCAATTGTGAATTGGGAACCTCCTCAGAACGTGAAGCAACTCTGCAGTTTTCTCGGTCTCACAAGCTATTGCCGAAGATTCATTGAAAACTTTTCTAAGATCGCGAAGCCTCTCTCAAATCTTCTTCAGAAGCACGTCAAGTACATGTGGTCTCCGGAGTGTGATATTGCTTTCAACAATTTGAAAGAGAAATTGATCACTGCTCCAGTTCTGACTCCACCTCATGAATCCAAGCCGTACGAGGTCTTTTGTGATGCCTCTCTCCAAGGTCTTGGCGCGGTATTGATGCAAGAGAAGAAAGTTGTTGCTTATACATCTCGCCAGTTGAAGCCTAATGAGAAGAACTACCCCACTCATGATCTCGAGTTGGCGGCAGTTGTGCATGCTCTTTTGACTTGGAGACATCTTCTATTGGGAAGAAAAGTGGACATTTTCACTGATCACAAGAGTCTCAAGTACATCTTCACTCAGCCTAATCTCAACCTCAGGCAAACTCGATGGGTCGAAATGATTCAAGAGTATAATTCGAGTATTGAGTACACTCCAGGCAAGGCCAATGTGATTGCTGACGCTTTGAGCAGGAAGGCTTACTGCAACAGTCTGATTCTTAAGGCTTATCAACCCGAGCTTTGTGAAGCTTTCCGCAAACTTAATTTGCAAGTTGTTCCTCAAGGTTTCCTCGCCAACCTTCAAGTCTCTCCTACCTTAGAAGACCAGATTCGCCAAGCCCAGCTTCTTGATGCTATGGTGAAAAAGGTGAAGATTGGAACTGCCAAGAGTCAGTCCAAGTACAAGTGCTACCGCCTTGATGACAAGGACACTCTCTTCTTCGAGGATCGTATTGTTGTACCCAAAGGTGACCTCCGTAAAGTGATCATGAACGAGGCTCACAATTCTCTCCTCTCCATCCACCCTGGGAGCACGAAGATGTATCAGGACCTTAAGCAAGCTTATTGGTGGACTCGAATGAAGCGCGAGATCGCTCAATTCGTGAATGAATGTGATGTCTGCAGAAGAGTGAAGGCAGAACACCAAAGGCCAGCAGGTCTCCTTCAACCTCTTGCCATTCCAGAATGGAAGTTTGACCACATTGAGATGGACTTTGTGACTGGGTTTCCAAAGTCCAAGCGTGGCAATGATGCTATATTCGTTGTCATCGACAAACTCACCAAAGTGGCTCACTTTCTGCCTATCAAAGAGTCGATCACTGCAGCTCAACTAGCGGAACTCTATACCTCTCGAATTGTCTCTCTGCACGGTATTCCTCAAGTGATATCTTCAGACCGTGGCAGCATCTTTACCTCGAAGTTTTGGGATTCTTTCCAGAAGGCCATGGGCGCCAACATCCGCTTCAGCACAGCTTTCCATCCTCAAACAAGCGGTCAAGTCGAGCGTGTCAACCAGATTCTTGAAGATATGCTCAGGGCTTGTGTGATCTCCTTCAGCATGAAGTGGAGGATTGCCTTCCTTATGCTGAATTCTCCTACAACAACAGTTTTCAAGCAAGTTTGGGCAAGGCCCCTTTTGAAATTCTGTATGGCAGGAAGTGTCGTACCCCTCTCAACTGGTCTGAAACCGGTGAACGTCAGCTTTTGGGTAATGACTTAATCACAGAAGCAGAAGAAATGTGCAAAGTCATTCGTGATAACCTCAAAGCAGCCCAATCCCGCCAGAAGAGCTACTATGATAGTAAGCATCGAGATTTGGCTTTCGAGATCGGAGACCATGTTTACCTCCGTGTCTCTCCTATGAAAGGTACTCGTCGCTTCAGTATCAAAGGGAAGCTTGCCCCTAGATACGTGGGACCTTTCAAGATTGTCAGCAAGAGAGGCGACTTCGCCTATCAACTCGAGCTTCCTTCAAACTTTGCAAATGTTCATGACGTGTTCCATGTCTCTCAGCTTCGAAAGTGCTTCAAGACTCCTGACCGCACCGTCAACTTCGAGGACATTGAGCTCCAAGAAGATCTCTCTTATCATGAGCACCCAGTTGCTATTCTTGAAGAGACTGAACGCAAGACTCGCAGCAAGTCAATCAAATTTCTCAAAGTCAAGTGGTCACACCATTCCGACCGTGAAGCTACCTGGGAACGCGAGGATCACCTCCGTTCTGAGTACCCGGCATTCTTTCAGTCCTAGATCTCGGGACGAGATCCTTTCGTAGTGGTGGAGTGTTGTAACACCCCGGATGTAACTTTCCCTATTTGTACTCCAACTCTTGCCGTTTCCGGCGTTAAGTTATATTTATTTCCTCGGGTTCGGGTTTTGTCTCCGTGTGTTGTTATCGTTGTCTTGCATCTCATATCATGTCATCATGTGCATTGCATTTGCATACGTGTTCATCTCATGCATTCGAGCATTTTCCCCGTTGTCCATTTTGCATTCCAGCGCTTCGTTCTCCTCCGGTGGTCATTTCGAGCTTTCTTTCATGTGTGGGGATTAAACATTTCCGGATTGGACCGAGACTTTCCAAGCGGCCTAGGTTTACTACCGATAGACCGCCTGTCAAGTTTCGTAACATTTGGACTTCGTTTGATACTCAAACGGTTAACCGAGGGACCGAAAAGGCCTCATGTGTGTTGCAGCCCAACACCCCTCCAATTTGGCCCAAAACCCACCAAACTCTGCTCCATGTCCTAGAGCGTTCGATCACGATCGCGTGGCCGAAAACCGCACCTCATTTGGACTCTCCTAGCTCCCTCTATGCCTATTTAAAGACCCCTCCGTTTTCGTATCTCCCCTCTCCCCGAAACCCTAAAAATTCATCCCTCCGCCGCCGGACATGTCCGCCTCCTAGCGGACGAAATCGCCACCGCCGCCCCGCGCCAATCGCGCGCCGACACATGGCACTCGTCGCCTCCCACCGCTGCCGGCCCGCGGAGCCCGATCCGGGCCCCCGCGAGCCCACGTCGCCCGCCGCCTCCTTCCAGCCCCGCGCCGTCTGACCCCGCCGCCTTCTCCAACTCCGGTGGCCGGCGCCGCCG
>NC_041380.1:388397611-388399890 GCF_002162155.2 Triticum dicoccoides
CGCCCGGATCCGCCTGCTCCGCCGCCTCCCCGCCTTGCCGCCGGCCAGATCCGGCCGCGGGAGGGCCGGATCCGCCGCCACTGACCCCGGCCGCCGCCGTCTGCTTCGTCTCCTGCGAGTCCGCCGCCACCTCGGTTCGCGCGCCGCGAGGAACCCTAGATCTAGCGGTTGACTTTTTCCCCTCTCCTCCTAGTTTTTATGCATACTTTGACCGGCCGTATCTCCGCATCCGTAGCTCCGTTTTGGACATATAGTATATCAAAATGTTCATCTCGATGAGTACATCATTTCGTCCCATTGCATCATTTTCATTTGAGCTCTTCTTGATGCCCGAAATGCTGTTAGAAGGAGGCTTCGTGAGTTAATTGTCAGATCTGCTAGTTCATGTTAGACTTTTGTCATTTTTGCCATGATTGTTGTGTGCATGATATGCCTTGAGTCCTACATATGTTTTGTTAAGGATTTTGTTATATTTCCAGAGGTGCAACCCATGAATTTTTGTGATGTGTGTGGTGACTTGTGCAAGCTTGCAAAGTGAGGCACCCGGTAATTCTGTTTTCAGGGACTTAGTAGTTTTCACTAAGTCTGGGATTATTTAGTTCATGATGCCATATGTTCTTGCTGTTTCCTAGTGATCCGTGCCTCTTTTGAGGATGATCAGTAAAGGAGTTTTGTTAATCTTGTTATGCTATATCCATCCATGCCTTTGTTTGTAATTATGGAGCACCCTAGCTTGAGTCAATCGAGCTCTACTTTTGCTTCGTTGTGAATCTAGGCAGATCGTCAACTTGTTTGCGATTTTGCCGATGTTATTGTAGTTGATCCATGCATGCTATGCCATTGTTCTTGCCATGTCTAGCTTGTATTTTGTGCCTTCTTTATGGGTGAATGATTGTCTTGCCATGACTTGCACCGTGGTGAGTGCATCAAGCTCGTAAACATGCCTTCGTGAGTTATGTTTCAGCATGTCCCAGTTTTCACTAAGTCTGAAAACTGATTATGTTTTTGCTATGTTCGTGTGCTTGTTAGTATTTTTTGTGATCCCTTTTGGCTCAAGGTCACTAAGGGACTTTTGTTAAGCTTGTTGAGTAGCTCCATGCCATGTCTTTCTTTGTCATGTTCAGGTCCTTTAGCATGTTGTTTTGCTGCTCCGAAGAGGGCTTTAAGATCTGAAATTCCAGACAAGTGTTAATTTCACTAAGTCTGAGAACTGTTTGTCATTTGCATTTTTGCCATGCTTGTTTGAACCTATTAATGGACGAATTGGCCGTGGCTCAGTGCTAGTCTTTTGTTAAGCATCTTGTGTGCATCTCTGCCATGTATTTTGTTGTCATGTTTGGGTGCTGTAGCATGTTCATCTCATTGCATTTAGATGCCTACTTGCTGTAAATCGCAGACTGGTGTCATTTTTGAATCGCTTGCCATTTCCAAACGGTAACTCCGATTCCGGCGTTCTTTATATCGTTTTCAAGCGATTTCATCTCATCTCTCCAGTGGCACCCTTGGAATTCCAAGTTGAGGCCAGGTTCATGCATTTCCTGTCATATCTTGCATTTGGCATCCCGCATCGCATCCCGCATAGCATATCATCATTTCATCATATTGCTTGGTCTTGCACGTGGTTGATTGTATCCTTGTTGCTTGTTTGTCTTGTTTGGGTAGAGCCGGGAGACGAGTTAGCTAACAAGGAGCCCGTTGAGTTTGCTCTTGAGGATCCAGTCAACTCTGACAACTGTGCAGGCAAGATGATCATACCCTCGAAATCAATACTATCTTTGCTGTGCTAGTTTGCTCGCTCTTTTGCTATGCCATTTCTACGATGCCTACCATTTGCTTGAAAGCCTCCCAAATTGCCATGTCAAACCTCTAACCCACCTTGTCCTAGCAAACCGTTGATTGGCTATGTTACCGCTTTGCTCAGCCCCCTCTTATAGCGTTGCTAGTTGCAGGTGAAGATTGGAGGCCGTTCCTTGTTGGAACATTTATTTACTTGTTGGGATATCATTATATTGCTATGTTATCTTAATGCATCTATATACTTGGTAAAGGGTGGAAGGCTCGGCCTCTCGCCTAGTGTTTTGTTCCACTCTTGCCGCCCTAGTTTCCGTCATATCGGTGTTATGTTCCCGGATTGTTGCGTTCCTTACGCGGTTGGGTTATAATGGGAACCCCTTGATATTTCGCCTTGATTAAAGCTTTTCCAGCAATGCCCAACATTGGTTTTACCATTTGCCACCTAGCCTTTTCTTTCCCTTGGGTTCTGCAGACTCAAGGGTCAT
>NC_041380.1:388399900-388400271 GCF_002162155.2 Triticum dicoccoides
AATCGGTGTTAAGTTCCCGGATTTTTGCGTTCCTTACGCGGTTGGGTTATAATGGGAACCCCTTGATAGTTCGCCTTGATTAAAGCTTTTCCAGCAATGCCCAACATTGGTTTTACCATTTGCCACCTAGCCTTTTCTTTCCCTTGGGTTCTGCAGACTCAAGGGTCATCTTATTTTAACCCCCCCCCCCCCGGGCCAGTGCTCCTCTGAGTGTTGGTCCAAACTAGAGCCCCTTGCAGCGCCACCTCGGGGAAACTCGAGGGCTGGTTTTAGTTGTACGGATTGCTTATCTGAGTGTGCCCTGAGAAAGAGATATATGCAGCTCCTATCAGGATTTTTCGGCACATTCGGGCGGTGTTGCTGGTCTTGTT